>NC_071503.1:8350205-8616510 GCF_028408465.1 Anastrepha ludens | reverse complement strand
ATTTATATTATATTATATTATATTATATTATATTATATTATATTATATTATATTATATTATATTATATTATATTATATTATATTATATTATATTATATTATATTATATTATATTATATTATATTATATTATATTATATTATATTATATTATATTATATTATATTATATTATATTATATTATATTATATTATATTATATTATATTATATTATATTATATTATATTATATTATATTATATTATATTAATTATATTATATTATATTATATTATATTATATTATATTATATTATATTATATTATATTATATTATATTATATTATATTATATTATATTATATTATATATATTATATATATTATATTATATTATATTATATTATATTTTATTTTATTAATTATATTATATTATATTATATAATATTACATGCATCTCACGACGCATCGTCTTATCGTATCTATGACCATGCAATAATTAGGGAGTACCATAAATACCCGAATGATCGAATTCGTGCATAACATATGCTAAAACAATTATCGTTTGCTTATGCGTATACATAAAGCGTTTTTCAGTAAAAGCGCTTCAACTTTTTTTTGAATAAAACTCAAACGGTTTGATTTTTTTAACTAATTTTTTTTTATTATCGAGTTTGAACATATACATTTAAGTATGAAATTTGATTTTTTTTGCATGACCACCGCGTGCACGTTTTACGATGTCCAATCGTTGAACCCAATTTTCGACCACTCTTTTGCATAAATCGGCCGAAATTCCAGCAATTTCTCGTTCAATATTGGCTCTGAGCTCACAAATCGTCGCCGGCTTGTTACTGTAGACCAATGACTTAACATAACCCCAAAGAAAATAGTCTAGAGGCGTCAAATCACACGAGCGCGGCGGCCATTCGACCGGTCCATTTCTGGAAATAATGCGCTCATCGAACTTACTCTTCAAAAAATCAATTGTAGCGTGTGCTGTGTGGCTTGTGATCCCGTCCTGCTGAATCCACATGTCGTCTAAGTCCATACCATTCAATTGCGGCCAAAAATAATCGTTTATCATGTCGCGGTATCGATTTCCATTCACAGTAACGTGCACCAAACAGTGATTTTTTCGGGATGCCTCATGAATCACGTGTGGATTGCTTTCTGCCCAGTAACGCATATTTTGCTTGTTGACAAAGCCATTGAGCCAAAAGTGAGCTTCATCACTGAAGATGATTTTTTGGATTTTTTTCATAAAAAATTTGCACGATTTGCAATCGTTGCTCAAGTGTGTAGCGTTTCATGATGAAATGTATACTAATGAAGTTTACAAATGATAAGCGAAAAATAAAAAATATGGCGTCGTTCGTCCTCCCTATCGGAAAAAAGTTGAAGCGCACCTATTGAAAAACGCCTTATTTGTTTGTAGGAGCTAGCGAAAATGAGCAGACTATAGGGGAACACAGAAAAGATATATCTATACTCAGTGAAATTTATAAACACAAAACAAACAAGGGCTGTGCCTCTGACACAACAGCCAAGGCAACGATCTGGAACTGTGGAACAAATATATCCCAACTGATGAGCGTGAAGGCAGCCCGTGGATTTGTTTCGGCTGTTAACTGTGGATGCCCACGGACAAACCCTAGAGGGCAAGCCCTGCTGAAAGCCTTGATGAAGACAGGAAATCAACAGACGTATCACAAGGCGGAAACGGAATCTATAATCGACCGTACCTTCGTGAGTTCTAGTCTTGTCCGCTACACGAAATGGTTCGTAAGCCAGCACACTCGAAGTAATCACCTCGCAATAACTTGTGAAATGAGGAAGCACGGCCAAGAAAGGTTCTCAAATAACTACGACACGATGTACAAAGCTAAACAAATGGAGGCTGAGATTATTGAAATCATGCTGTCAGATGTAACATTCACAGGGGATGCATCTGAGAAGACTACGCAAACCATGAGACACGTAACAGAAGCATGCGACGCAGTCATGTCCAAATCGTGGCCCACCAAGCGCAACAGCGAACCTGTCTACTGGTGGACAGCAGACACTGCTGAATTGCGCAGCGAATGTATAGGGAGGGCCATGTAAATTTTGCTTTTTGAATTGGCTTTAAAAAAAAAAAATCAATATTTTTTCAAACTTTTTTTTTTTTTTTTGAAGATTGAACATTGTCATTTATGAATAAAAAATAATATTGTTCAAATTCAATCAAAATTCAATTTTTGGAAACAAAAACTCGTTGAACATGTCACGCTAACGCTCGCCATTTACTGTAACCGCTGAAGAAGAAGAAGACTGACCACTTTGGAAATGGGTTTTCAATATTTCCCAATTTTGTTCAAGCGTATAGCGTCCCATTTCGAAAATGTCAAACCTTTAAGTAAATTATGAACAGATTTGACATGTCATTTGTGTTAAAAAAAAGTTAATAATTGGCGCGTACACTTCTGTTAGGTGTTTGGCCGAGGTCCTCCTCCTATTTGTGGTGTGCGTCTTGATGTTGTTCCACAAATGGAGGGACCTACAGTTTCAAGCCGACTCCGAACGGCAGATGTTTTTATGAGGAGCTTTTTCATGGCAGAAATACACACGGAGGTTTGCCATTGCCTGCCGAGGGGCGACCGCTATTAGAAAAATGTTTTTATTAATTTTGCTTTCACCGAGATTCGAACCAACGACCTTTCTGTGAATTCCGAATGGTAATCACGCACCAACCCATTCGGCTACGGCGGCCATTCTCAAAAAAATAGGTGCTTCAAAAAGCAAACCATATGTGGCCCACCCGTATAAAAGCAAGGTGAACCTACCAACTATCTAGGGATACGGACTGTTTGCAAGAAATCCAGCTCCAATATAAGCAAAGAAGGAAAACCCTAAAAAGGCAATTAAAAACAGTAAATGCCGCTGTTTTCTCCAGCTAATCGACGATGCCGATAATGGTCCTTGGGGCCTTGGGCCTTTGAGCCACTGCCAACAACACACCCAGCTACACTGCGTAATGTTGTAGAAACCCTGTTCCCCGTGCAAGACACTATACGAGACCACGAATTGGTAAGATTATGTGAAGGCAGCCAAAATCTGCAGCTAACAAACAAAGAAGAACTCTTGATGATCATAGAACGGATCAAAAATAATAAAGCTCCAGGACCGGATGGAATCCCCAACGAGGCCTTAAAAGGTGCTATTCACAGTCGTACCGACACTTTTTAGATCTCTACAATAAATGTCTAAAGGAAGGTACATTTCCAACCCAGGGGAAGTTGCAGAAACTGGTTTTAATTCCAAAAGGATCCTAATCAAGCTGTCAGCATGGAAAAGGAATGGTTGTGCAGCTGCGGGCTAACTCTTGCGGATCATAAAACGAAAGCAGTGCTAATTAGCAGCAGGAAGATTGTGGAGTCGGCTAACATAATGGTGGGCGATCATGATATAGAATCGAAGCCATTCATTAAGTATCTGGGCGTAATAATTCACCGCAGGCTTAATTTCAAGGAGCACGTAGCGTACGCGAGCATCAGGGCAGCAGAAGCAGTAACTGCGCGATTAATGATGAATATCAGAGATCTTAAGCAAAACAGCAGCAGACTATATAATACTGTAGTCTCATCGATGTTGCTGTATGCAGCTCCAGCATGGGCGGTCGCCACAAATTATAGCTCCTATGTTAAGTGTATGAAATCAGTGTACCGATTGATTGCCGTCAGAGTGTGCTGTGCGTTTCGCATCGTATCAGAAGATACATTATGGTTATAGCAGGACTACTCTCAATCAATTTAACGGCAAAGGAGTATGCTGAAATTTACAAAAACAAAGCTACTTCAGTGGGTTTTTAGTGGGTGAGCCGAAAGGCAAGTTTCACAATTTTCGGCTTTCAATGCTTTGCGCCACCTCCATAAAAAAAACAACAAGAACAGGGCACTCACTTTATTCCTCTAAGTGCGTATGTCGTCCAAAGCTAAAATTCTATGCCGAGCGACTACAAGAGCAAAATACATTAATAGGCGCAGCCGTAGCAGCCATGATTCAAGTTGCCTTGGCGCTAAACTATCAGAAAAAGTCGCGGCGGCGATCAACAGTTTCAACAATTGTACAGCACAAGAAAAACAAAATTCATTGATTGGGTCGAGCTCATATTTCTATGAGTAAAATACTTTCATTCCCGGGCCGCCCAAATGCCAATTTTTCTCAACGATGGCAAAAATTTACATCTAAGGGTGAACATATCAAATCGAAATAGTCAATACTCGACTATTTCTTACAGAAATATTATATTTGGCAATATTTGGTGATGCGTGACTTTGTGTCATGTCGAATGGTCGCAGATCCGTATATATGTTTGCACCCATATATGTATGTAACTATGTACATTCTGTCAAATAGGTACCGGGAATTGTTCAATAAGTCGCAAAATAATTGTTTAATCATCAAAATTTATTTTATCGGTTTCAAAATAGGGTTCATTTGAATGCCAACGTCCTGTATTTAAAGCACCTTTTAAACGCGTTTGAAGAGATCTTCTTCAGCTCCTTTGGCAAATTCTCCTTAATGACCTCTATCGACTCAAAGCGGCGTCCGCGGAGTGGCAATTTAAGTTTCGGGGAAACGAAAAAGTGACAGAGGGTTAAATCCGGTGAAAACGGTGGTTGTTCGATGATATTTGTCGAGCTTAAAATATTTGGAGGTACAGTATTATGTTGTGCAGAAATTACATTATCTTTTATTTGCTCTATTTTATTTTTCAACAGGTGTATGTTAGTCATTTGTTGTAGCCATACATTTCTCTTTATTTTCTATTTCTAATATTTTACTTGTTGAATTTATTTTTTCTATATATTTTTATTGATTTTTTTATAATTACTTATAACTATATTAATTTTAAATGATTGAAAGTCTCATTAAAATAATCATTAATTAATATTTGCTGATTATTTTTTGTCATCATTTCATTAATGTTTGAGAGGTAATTTTATATGTTCTGTCTATCCTCTTCGTCCATTGTTCCAAATAGCCATTCAGACATACTTCCTATTCCATTTATAAGTCCATGTCTTTGGCTATTCTGTTTTGGCATAAATGTCATCAATTTATTTCTGATGTCCATTAGTTCTAAATGAAGTAGATTTTTATTTTCCAATACCATCAAAATAATATTTTCAGTTATATTGTCTAAAAGTTCACTATATGTACTATTATGTCCGATTCATTAACGATTTCCTGATTTTTTATGTATGTATAGGTCCATAAGTCCTGTTTGATATGTTAAAAGTTCTGTAATCATCATTCCTCTAGTCATTGGTACCCATTTTAGTATTGCCATTAATGTTGTCCATACCTGCTAATTTAAAAGGTCGTCTAATATTACACGGATGTATTTTGTTTAATTTTGCTTTTTATATTTCGGTTGTTCCTTGTGCCTGACTGCCTCATAATTCTTTATAAATCATTCTACTCTTTCTTCCCTACAGTCTTCTCTTGACTTATTTAGATTATCTATTATTTTTCCTTTATTGTCTTCCAAAATATTCTTCCTCATTTATTTTTCCTTGTTGAACTTCGTTGGGTGTGCATTTAATAGCCGTGTGCATTATAGTTCCTGACTGTTCTCTGAATTAATTGTTCTACCGGCATTTCCTTGTTCATTTTATACATTAATCCAGATTTCTCCGCAATGGTTAGGTTTAGTCAAGTGTAATTCGATATTCTCATGGTCTAGAAATTCTTTTATCTTTAATTTCTTTGGCTTTCCTATTTTAGCCAAGTGACTTTCAAGTTGTTCCATTTTATGACTAAAAGAATAAATAAAACAAAAAACAAATAATAATAAAAACAAACAAAAAATAAGTAAAGCCTATCCTGTTATGCCAGTAGAGCGAACACCACCTACACCGAGTTATGCTCGTGGTGACAACAAGCTCCCACCGGATAAAAATAATCTCAGTGCGCTCTCTCAAACGTGTTTGCTCAGTGCGCGCAGTAAAAAAATATCAAATGAGAGGAAAAATGGTTCCTCTCTTACCGCCTTAATAGGCAGTCAACAATCGAAAAACGCCGCATCACCGGCAGATGCGCTCCGTTGGACTGCTCAATGCACTACCCCAATCACTCCACTATCACCAACTGCTTCTCTCTCCAACAAAAATAAGTATACCTATACTAACTTCACACTCTGATGAGACATCCACTAAAAAGTCTAAAACAACAATAACAACACAAAGACAATACATAACTACCGCAGTATCAACAGCCACAACAACAACCGTGTATACTGCCACAACAGCGATCGCCTCCACAATTACATCACTAACAACAAACACGCAAGTACTATATGCAAATAATTTACATTATACCAACTGTAAAGACCAGCTTAGTCAAAAAAGAAATCGCGAAACTCAATCACCAAACAAACAATCAGAAGAGCTTAACGGCAGCTCAAAACATAAACCCAAAGCACAAAATACAACACAGACAACACTAAAAGAGTACTGGCTCTCCTAGCGGACGGAGATGTATTAGAAGAACAAAGCGACAGTGGGACAGTTCCGAATAGCAGCCAACAAACTCCACGCATGCAAAAACCTCCACCTATATATGTTCAGAATGTCGAAAATATAAAAGCTCTAGCTGATGCGTTGAATTCGATACCAAATATATTTTACGAAATAAAAGTACTTAGGAAAAACGAAATAAAATTACAAGCAAAAGAGTCTTTACACTATAAAAAAATTATAGAACTACTTACGCAAAAACAAAACAAAATACTACACGTTTAGACCAAAAGATGAACGAGGATTTAAAGTAATACTACGTAATATGCACTATTCAACTGACACCTGTCACAAAATCAAACACTTTATTTTCACGAACGGTGTCAGGATATCTTTTTATTAGTTATTTCATAGAATTCCAGTGTTTTTCAATTAACATTTCTTTAACTACAACATTTAGTACAGTTCTCTTAAATGAATATAATAAGCAAGTAAAAATATTTCTATAAAGTCCGTTTATGATTCTAACGCGTCTACGTTGCGTACGAAGTGGCAGGTACTCGATAAGCGGTCCTGTAGTATGCTTCCGCCGAATCATCTGTTACTATGGCCTTGCCACAGGAGTAAAATCGTGTGACACTATGGCGTTGCCACAGTAGTAAAATCATGTGACAGCTCGGCCTCTCCTGATGATGACATCGCCCCGATGTCAGCAGCTTCGTTGTCTTCTTCGTCGGATGGATTATCGTCGATAGAGAGCTCAAGTTCAGGTGGCATAGAACACCACGGTTTCATCTTATCTGCCGAATAGATTGATTCAAATTTTTGTCGACTGTTTTGCATGCCGTCGATATCGGTAAGTAGATAGCGATCTTTTCCAAGTACTTTAGCCACCACAAATGGACCACGGTACTTAATTGACGAGATTCGCCTGTTGCGGGTGGTTCATTCTGAATTACGACCAAATCATGCTCTTTATAACCAGTGGGCGTTTTACGCTTTTTATCAAAACGCTCTTTCCACAGGTTACGGTGTTCTTGAATCGATGACCATGCGATGTCACGTTTTTCTTATATAGTTGGTTGTTCGCCCTCGTCGTTAACAATTGCAGCCATCAATTGATTTCGTATTATATCGTTTAATTTAAAATCGAATATCAGTTCATTCGGTGTATACCCAGTTGTAGAATTCGTTTGGGAATTTACTGACCATTGCAACTGACGCAAATGGTCATCCCATTCTTTCGGATTTGAAGACGTAGTACGGAGATATGTTAGAATTAGCTGGTTTGCACGTTCCACTTGTCCATTAGCGCGTGGAGTTCGGACAGCAGTTTTAATATGTACCAAATTATTGTCAGTGCAATACTTTACGAACTGTTTTGAAGTAAATGCTGAACTACGGTCGGTGACTATGCGAGCAGGTAACCCAAAATAGCTAGATACCTCGTTTAATGCTTGTGTAACCGGTAAAGTTTTAGTACTACGTACCGGTTTCACCACCACATATTTTGTAAACGCGTCACTAATCGAAAGAATATGTGTATTACCTCGTTTACTTTTAACAAATGGCCCTAAATGGTCAAGATGTAAAAGTCGAAATGGGATTGGCTCCATGGGTTCGGTGTATAACACACCTTCTGGTTTTCCACCTTTCGATTTGGAGTAGCAGCATTCTACACAAGATGCCAAGTAATCTTTTACATACTTTCTAACTCTTGGAAACCAAAAATGTTGAAGAATTCGTTTTATGGTTTTCTCGATACCAAAATGACCAAAATCATCGTGACTATAGCGAGCTACACGCCATCGTACTGCCTTAGGTACGACAAACAATAAATTGCCATTTATGCGCCTATATAGGCGATTTCGCTGAAGACAGTAATCTTTTCGAATCTGTTTTGATTGCGGTGATTCGTTGTCGCCTTTCAATACCGCTATTGTATCGCGTATGGATTGGTCTTTCAATTGCATTGTCAATAACCAATCATCATCAGTATAGTCAACACGAAGAATTTTGTCCGGGGGTGCAGGGGCACGACTCATTGCGTCGATGTAAGCCATTTTACTCCCAGATCGATTAATTATTTCAGCGTCGTATTCCATTAGACGGACTAACTACCTCGAGATACGTGGTATTGGTGGGGTTTTAGCTTTCAGAGATGAAATCGCAGAACAATCAGTGAAAATTTTAAACGATTTACCTAATAAGTATATGCGAAACCGCTGCAATGCTTCCACAACTGCCAATACTTCGAGTTCATAGCTATGATAACTCGATTCTGCAGGTGTACAGTGACGACTAAAATACATAACTGCTTGCCACTAATCACCTTCACATTTTGCTTGCAACAAGACTGCTGCGATACCTACACTGCTTGCATCAGTGTGTACTTGATGTTGAGCATTAAAATCGTATAAAACTAGCACTGGTGAGTTACAGAGTCTATCAATTAAAGTGGCAAATGCTTTCTGTTGACACTCGCCCCATTCAAACTGTTCTTTACACTCTTTCGTTGTTAATTTCGTTAACGGTCGTGCAATTAATGAATTATTTTCCACGAATTTCCTAAAAAATCCGGTTAACCCGAGAAATCTCCTCACTTCAGTCTATGTTGTGGGTATCCTAAAGTGCTTTATCGCTTGAACTTTTCTTTCACCCGGTTTTATACCGTCACGTGATATTTTATATCCAAGAAAGTGAATTTCATCTTTCAAAAATTCGCATTTCAATAAATCTTCGATAATGTTCTTTACAATCGACCGGCGCGCGAACGGAAGTCTATAGGGTTTCACATTAACAGGGGTATCTGACGATAACACTATATTCATTTTTACTATACTTGTTTTACCTACTGTACCCATTTCGTTTGTAAAACACCGTTTATATTTTTGCAACATCTTGCTCAAGTCACCAAATTCACCATCTTCAAGTTTCAATATTTCGTTATTCGGTTTTTCAATAACCCACATTTGATTTCCTTTGAACACAAAATGTTTATCGTTACCATGTAATATATTACGTTAACACCAAGTAGCACCGGATAATGAATCATATTATCGTCTACCACTAACATTTCTGTGTTACACATATTACCGTCTATATTCAACGCAACATTAAGTTTCGAAGTACACTCGTATGACGCTCCTCCGAAACCTTTCAATGTTATACAACAGTTTTCCAATTGTCCAATTTTACACGCCAAAGATTTCCTAATCAACGTACGACAACTACCCGTATCCACGAACGCATTAGTTTTTAAACCATTTACTTCGATTTCTTTAATGGTAAAATCATTCTCAACTTTGTGGTGCGAATTGCAATTTGTCTTTGCTACCGTCGTTTTGCAATTATTCGTGGAATGACCCACCTTCAAACACTTTGTGCATCGTTCACGTTTTTGCGGCTCAGAACAATTTCGCGAAAAGTGTCCGGGCTTATTACAATTATAACAAATAGTTTTTTTCGTTTGATTATCTTTCTTTGCACTGGGCTGAGTTGGCTCTTCAACGCGCTTTACCCAATTTGACGTTTTTACCGTATTATATTTGCAATAATTAATTATCGCCCGTAAAAGTTCATTACACGTACTGTAATTATTAACCGAAATACTTCTCTTTAGATCAACGTCATTCATTCCGTTTGCAATGTATTTTATTATAGATGCATCGTCAATATTACCGCGTCGACCCGTCGCTAAAACTCTATAGTAAAAAGATTCGGCACTTTCACTATAATTTCTTTTCATATTCATTAGTTCCATATGAACGTCAGCAGCATTTACAAAACATGGAAACTCGTTCAAAAATTCATTAGCAAAATGTGACCAATTTAGAAAAATTTCCGCACTGGCATCTATCCACATTTTTGCTACGCCTTCAAGTTTTGTTTGCACTGCATACAACAATATTTTATCGTTCCAATTATACACATTTCGTAGTTGTTCAACACGCTTCACAAATTGTTCAGAGGTTAAATTCTTTTTACTCGGATCGTACGTATCCAAAATTGCAATAATATCGCGAACGTCACCAAAAAATACTGATTTATTAGTATTCATTTCATTGTTTACATTTCTACACACTTCATGTCAACATTCGTTCTTCTAATGTTGGCATTACATTATTTCGTATTTCGTTGCTTCTTACATTCGTTTGTTGTATTGGATATTGGATCGGTGTTTGATTTTTCCAACGAAAATGTTGACCGTTGCCGTTTAAAATTTCGTTTCTACCGATTACGTTAGGCATTTCGACATGTTGTTGCCTGTTCGTGTTGTAGCTATACCGAAGCTAGTTTTGTACTACGTCGTTTCGTTTTTGATCCACCATGACTGTGCTGTCAGCAGAGAACGTCGGCTGCGACATTATCGTTTGCGCACCCCAATGAACATGTCTGCTGTCTACGCTAGCAGGTAAATTTTGAATCGGTGGTTGGCTTTGAACAGAAGACATAGCGTTGTTTGTGTATGTATGTGCCACGGTTGGTACACTACTGTACTGTACTGTACTTACATTAGCTCGACCATTAGCGTCGGCTGATGACACATATACCAGAGAACGTTAAATATAGAGAAGTCTCAATGACTGAAATGGCAGCACTTTTCAGGGGTACTCGTTTTGCGCGCGTGGTACACAACAGCGACTTTTTTTACAGAACGTTAACAGAAATATGCTCAACTGCAGAAATTTAACAGCTTTTGAGAATTAAGAGCTTTTTTTTTGGAAACTTTCCGTTTTGTGCCAAAGTTAGGTTACAGGTGCTTTTTGTCTCTTTATTTGCATGAAAATTCATTTTTGAATTTGAATTGATTTTGCGTAATTTGCGCCAAAATTTCCATGTCAAACCAAAAGAGTCTAATGAACTTTAGTTTGAGAAAAACTTTTGATTGACGTCGCGCAATTTTCAAACGCTTTCGATTTTCCGAATTTTTTTAAACTTTTTCGATTTAAAAATGAGCAGAACGTGTCGTGTGCGCGGGTGTTATTTAAAAAACAGTGAAGTGAAATTATTTTCTTTCCCACAGGACCCCATATTAGCAGACAAATGGAGGCAGAATTTGCATATTGCCAGGACGGAACATCTTCCACCCCACAACTCATTTGTGTGTGTAAAACACTTTGAGGCATGTGTTGTGGGGGGACAATGTTTGAAAAAGGGTGCCATCCCCACCCTTCGTTTAGGTAAGTTTTTGCGCAATACATAAGTAGGTATGTGTGTTTTTATATTTCGCTAAAGCGAACCTACAAGAATATCAAACACACATACCTACATATGTATTGCATGCATTTGGTATAATATTAGGGTGGATAGGTTTTATTGCATACATTTGATATAATATTAGGGTGGATAGGTTTTATTGAGGGTGAGGTTTGCTAACTGGTAGCATTAGAGTTTTGAGGCAGGAAAGTGGAGGAAGTTAAGAAATTTTAATTATTTTTGAATGTGTATGTGCATATATTTCATAGAAAATAATTTTTTATTAATAACCATAATATTACAATACCCGGCATCCGTTACTTTGCCTTGTTGAATAAAATCAAAACAACCAATCAGAAAAATATCAAGCAAAATTATTTTTATTAATTTTCTATCTCAAACCGTTTTTGAACTTTGCATTTGAACAGCTTATGCGGATTGTGAAGTCTAGAGTGTGCTATAAATAGTGGGAAATAGGGAAAACTAAGAGTTTTTAGATTAAATTGAAGCAAATATTATTTATTTATTATTACTAAGTCAAAACATACAACCATAGGTTATTTTTACAATGATTGACCTTAAGAATAGTTTACATAAAAAGATAAACAGTAAAATCAAAATTAAAATTAAAATTACAGATAGTAGTAAAGATAAAGTATTAAAAGGAAAGTAAGGTAAAAATAGTAGTAGTAGGAGTAGGGACTAATAGGAAGAGATTTAAAGTACATTCAGCAATATTCGATTATTAGTGATGAATGAGAGTGGTGGCGCGGCCTGGGGGCTGTGGGAAGGGAGTTCCATCATAAAAACATGCCTATAACCTTCTTTGAATTATTATACGTTTATATTATATTATAAAATAAATTTTCTTAATAGGGCACGACGATGACCCTACATACAGCTGTACAATTCCAAAGAAGCAACGGAGCTGTTGCGTGGTAGGATGCGTGGTGGAAAAGGGTCATACGTTGTACGAATGTAAATACCTATTATTTATGGCATTGTAATATATATACATATACATATAAGAATACTTAAATTACTTGTGAATAAAAATAATTATATTTTTTTTTTTTCATTTCAGGAAATGTAATTACCTATTATTTATAGCATTGTAATATATATACATATACATAAATTTCTGTGAATAAAAATAAAAAATTAAAATTAAAAAAACTAGTATTTCATTTTCTTAAGGATAATAATATTTCTTTGGTAAGAGGAACTTAAAGAAACATATACCAATAATATAATTCGACAGGATTTCTTTACAATATCAATATATTCGTTCAGCTCAATAAAATAAATATCTGCATATGAAAAATCGTTCCTATGGACGTGCAAAAGCAAACACACATATATAGTACATAAATACATGCATACAAACTGCCATAGACATACTTGCATATGAGGCGCGAGCACTTGCGACAGAAAAAATATTTCGATTTGCTATTGCTGTCGAGAATTTAGAACACATATTTACATACATATATTGATGCATACATATGTACGGAGCCGCGGCCACTCGACTTGACAAAAATTGAAGATTTACCAAATATTGGCAAATAATTCAACGCGAAATATTACAATATTGACTATTTTCGAATTGACGAGAAAATTGGCATATGGGCATATGAGCATATGAGCTCGAACTTAGTGTTATAGAATATTTTGGATTTTTCAGCGTCGTTGCGACTAAAAAAATCTGCCCGCTGCGACTGCGCCTATGAATGTATTTTGTTCTTGCAGTCGCTAGGCTTATAATTTTAGCTTTGGAAACATACGCGTGCAGAGGCATAAAGCCAGTGCTTTGTGTGTGCTGTTGTATGTACATACATATGTATGTATATACTAATAAGCATAGTTTTGCTGGGAGTCGAGAATGTATGTATATGTATGTACGGACATACATACAATAGGGCATCAATAAGCCAATACGTGAGGTAGGTCATGGTTGCTTCAGTACATTGAACTTTTGCTTAATTGTTTCTTACATGTGTATGCATACATGTACATACATATGTTTGTAGTAAGAAACAGTTTAAACAGATTTTGTTACTAATCCAAATATACATACTTACGGTAACATACGAATATGCTTTTTTATCCTATAAAATATGTAAATATGGAGGATATCTTGGGTTTGTTAAAATTATTCTTTTATTTATTTTGAATATCAAAACTTGTATACAAACCATGCTTGTATACCTCCTGCAATAGGATGTGGATGAAAAATTACAGAACAGAAATAAAAACGTAATGCCTCAAATGCCTTGCAAAATGCTGTCGGTCAATTTTATTTCAAACAAATGTATGTATAACAATGCCCAATTTCTTTTTGTCCAAAAAAAACAAATATATATGTACATATATGCAAATACATACGTTTCTTTGAAGTTTTCTTTTATTTATTTTAAATTTCAAAGTTGTATACTATCTATAAAATGCATACATATATTATTCCAAGTAATAAATCTAAATTGAAAAAAATTTCGTTTGCAAAGGAACAAATGAATGCATATTCAAATGTAAATATGATATACACATACATATGTATGTAACACTATAAGAATTGAAGATCCAATTGAACTTTTGCACAAACATAGCTAACATAATACATATACATATGTATGTATATATTGATATACATATATTTACATACATATGTCAAAATACCAAAGCACTTGTATATAAAAATTTTCATCAAATTTGTATAGTTTTCAATTTACTAAAATGCACATACCAAGATGTGAGAGGTCGTTTTATAGTGCATTTTTTTAAATTAAATCAAAATATTAAAGTTACTTTGATTTGAAATGTTGGCGCATATAATAAATATTCAAATTATTCATCAATAATCATTTAGTTGAATAAATTTTCATTCATCAAGGGAACATACATATGTAGAAATGAACAAGCAAATTCTTTGCAAAATGCCGTCGGCTAATCGTCAATTTGATTTTCTACAGAAGCAAAAGCAGAGAACGTTATGATATACAGAGACCGTTCTCTGTGTGCAGAGCCAATATAGGAAGAGAGAATTCACTGCAATCAGCTCTGTTAAACCCCGGCCGCGGTTAGACTTCATTTTTGACAATTCACACCATTCGTAGCTCGTGAGACTTCTCTATATTTAACGTTCTCTGCATATACCTTCGGCTGCCCGTGAACGTTGGGCAAAGTAACTGGGTAGACCGGCGCTGCGTCACCAAATACGTCGGCTGCGAGATGCCATCGTTGGCCCCCCAATTACCTCCATATGCATCCGTTTGCAAAGGTGCCGTGAACGTTGCACCATTTGCCGTTGTGGTCACACGCGTATATGAAGGTGAAGGCACCGTCACTGTAACCGGAGACGAGCTACTCAGTGGCCTTTCTTCATCACGCGTATGCTCAAAGGAATTTCCAACTTCCTTACTTTCACTGAATAGCGCACTATGATAGGTAGCACTCGTAAAACGTTCTTCATTAAAATGTTCGCACAGTTTTTCCACAAGTTGCGCTTTATTACCGGCAGCGGATAACCCTAATTCACGCAATTTCTGCCGCAATTGCTCAACTTTTATCTCGCTGAATCTCGGCATATCGTATGCATTAACAAAAAACTCTGTTTTTATTTTTCGCGTAGGGCGCAAGTAAATTCCACTTATGAAAATTGTCACAAAATCAAACACTTTATTTTCACGAACGGTGTCAGGATATCTTTTTATTAGTTATTTCATAGAATTCCAGTGTTTTTCAATTAACATTTCTTTAACTACAACATTTAGTACAGTTCTCTTAAATGAATATAATAAGCAAGTAAAAATATTTCTATAAAGTCCGTTTATGATTCTAACGCGTCTACTCGGCGGAAACGTTGCGTACGAAGTGGCAGGTACTCGATAAGCGGTCCTGTAGTATGCTTCCGCCGAATCATCTGTTACTATGGCCTTGCCACAGGAGTAAAATCGTGTGACACTATGGCGTTGCCACAGTAGTAAAATTATGTGACACACCGAAGAAATTAAACAAGAGCTAGCTGAATTAGGTCACGAAATAACAAACATTCATAACATACAAATAACCAACTCAGAACGCAAAAAACAACCACTTTCACTATTTTCACTTGAATTAAAAACAAAGGATAATAACAAAGAAATATATAGTATAACTAATCTTCTACATTGCAAAATTAGTTTTGAATCACCCCGCCAAAAAAAAATAGTACCACAATGTACAAACTGCCAAAGATACTGCCATACGAAAAATTATTGTCAAGTAGACCCAGCGTGCGTAAAATGTGCAGGCAAACACAAAACAATTATGTGTCCAATTAAAGACAATAATAAAAATAGCATAAAATGCATACATTGCGGCGAAAATCACACAGCAAACTACCACGGATGTGTGATATATTATAAAAAGCACTACAAGTCCAGAGATATCCGGCACTACGCAAAAAAAGTATTCAAAATGAAAAAGAACAAATGAATAATGAGACAATCGAAACAAACGCAAATACAACACGAGTGGTGCCAGGCATAACATACGCCCAGGCAGCAACAATCAACACAACACCAAAAGAACAGAATCAAAGAAAAAATAACATCGAACATGTTCCAAAAAATAACGACGATATGATCGAACTTAAAGAAATGATGAGACAATTAATAACCCAAATGACAAGTATGATGAATATATTAACACTGCTCGTTACCAAACTCGATGAACAAAAGGAATAAAATTAATTTAGCTATATGGAATGCGAATGGACTTGCTCGCCACGTTCTGGAACTTAAATCATTCTTAATAAGTTAATCAATCGATATAATGATGATCTCTGAAACTCATGCACTGACAAAACTTTTGTTAACATACCGAACTATAATATACATTACACAAATGAACCCGACAACAAAGCGCACGGTGGGACAGCAATTATTATCAAAAGAAATATTAAATACAATGAACTGGAGGTATACAGAGAAAAAAACATCCAAGCCACCACAATGGCCATAGAAGACACAAAAGGGCAAATAGCAACATCTGCAGTCTACTGTCCCCCCAAATATAACAACACAAAAGAACAATACCTGCATTATCTAAATTCGCTAAGGAATCGATACTTAGCCGGAGGAGACTACAATGCTAAAAACATACTTTGGGGGTCAAGGTTAACAAATAAAAAAGGGAGGCAATTAATTGAAGCCATTAGAAAAAATAATAGTCGGTTTATTAGCACAGGTGAGCCAACCTACTGGCCAACAGATACGAAAAAACAACCGGACTTAATTGACTTTTGCATAATTAAAAATATGCCATATGAAAATCTGACAATAAAATCATGTTTAGAGCTATTTTCAGACCATTCACCATTAATTATGACCTTACTTGGACCTATTGAAATAAAACAATCTCTGGGCTTATATAATTCTAGAACGAACTGGACTAATGCTTGCCAAATATTAGAGCAAAAACTCAAAATAAATATATCACTGAAAACTCAAGATGAAATTGACTCCGCTATTGTATATTTCAATGATAGCGTAATACAAGCAGTTGCTTCCTCTACACCCACACCGAAAATGACAAATAAAGAAAATATCCCAACTTACCTTAAAGAGAAAATCGGCGAAAAAAGAAAACTCCGCAAAACATGGCAAACGACCAGACATCCAGCAGATAAAACCAAACTTAATAAAGCGACAAATGAGCTAAAAGCATTACTTACAAAACACAAGGAGAGTAAACTTCGAAATTATATGGCAAACCTGGGAACAGCAGCAAGCAAGCAACAAAACACATTAATGGCGCTGTAATACATAAACCTCCTATCAAAACAGAAGCCGGCACATGGGCAAAAACAAGCAACGAAAAAGCCGACCCCTAGCCAAACACTTCTTAGACACATTTACAAGCGAAATGGATAATCAAAACATTAACATTAAATCTGATAACATAATAAACGTTCCGCAAATCAAAACAAGAAAGATCACCATAAGCGAAATTAAAAATCAAATAAGACAGCTAACCGATAAAAAAGCTCCAGGATATGATTTAATAAATGGAAAAATTTTAAAAAAGTTACCTGAAATAGCATTGCAATTCATAAGAAATATATTCAATTGCGTGTTAGAGACTAAATACTTCTCACGACTATGGAAAATTGTTCAAATTACCGCCATACCCAAACCAGGAAAAGATGCCACCAAAACTGCCTCATATCGACCCATCAGCCTATTGCCAATTCTTTCAAAAGTGTTTGAAAAAATATTGTTCGACCGACTTAAACCAATTTTGACAGCAAAAAAAGTGATACCAAGCCATCAATTCGGATTTAGACGGCAACACTCAACAGTCCAACAAATCCACAGGGTTACTAACAAAATACTTAACGATATGAATGTCAAAAAATATTGTGTAGCTGTATACCTAGACATTGCAAAAGCCTTTGATAAAGTTTGGCATAAAGGACTTTTGCATAAGCTCAAACGAATCTTTCCACAAAACTACTTTGAACTTTTGAAGAGCTACATAACTGATCGAAAATTTTATATAAGATAAGAAGACGAATATTCCGGTATTCTACCAATGACAGCTTGAGTACCGCAAGGCAGTGTATTAGGTCCTCTCTTATATCTAATATACACCGCAGATGTGCCAACTCCGACAACAGATAATACAATGATAGCAACGTTCGCGGATGATACTGTATTAATGGCATCAAACAATGACGAAAAACTGGCGACCTTTACACTTCAAAAATTAATAAACAATACAGTAAATTGGTTTGACGAATGGGGTATAGAAGTTAATAAAGACAAAACTATACAAGTTATATATACAAACAAAAAGACATCAAAATATAATCTTACCTTAAAAAACAACAAAATAAAAATCTGCCCAGCAGCAAAATATCTTGGAATAACTATTGACGAAAAACTATCATGGAAGCAGCATATCATTAACAAAAGAAATCAAATCAAGAATAAGTACCGGCAATTAAGTTGGCTTATCGGACGAGCATCAAAACTATCACTTTATAATAAGGTGACTATATAAAAAACAATTATTACTCCTATCTAGAAATACGGAATAGAAATATGTGGAACGGCTAAAAACACAAATATTCAGCTCATACAGCGAACGCAATCCAAAATATTACGAAATGTAATAAATGCTGGTTGGTTTATTTCCAATGAAGCCATACATCGTGACTTAAACGTAGACACAATTCAAGAAACAATCACAAATGTAGCACTAAGCATATATAGTACAGCGACTGACAGTCCACCAAAACGAAGAAATGCGTAAAATAGTACCGGCAGAAAATATCAAACGAAGATTAAAGCGACTCACAACGACTGATCTAACTATAAGATTTACAGTGTAATCACAAACAACAATAATAATAATAACAAATTCTTCTTACATTGGTAAAAGAACATAATATACCCTAATTGTACAAAAATTACATACTGTTAATATATAACAGACTGTAATAAATAAAGGGGAGATAAAAAAAAAAAAAAAAAAAAAAAAAAAAAAAAAAAAAAAAAAAAACAAAGGTGACAGTTAAATGAATTCTACCATTAAGTGGGTAAACAGCCCCAAATTTAGAAAATTTGTCAATTACTGTCAAGAAACTGAATCTTTTCATTACATACGATATGTATATATGTGTATTATTATTTATTATGTATTATTTCACTCTTTGACCTCTTGACATATTTCGTATTGGTTGATGACCAGCTGAATTAATTTTAACAATTTCGGATAGTATATTTTATGTGAGTGTGCACTTTCTCTGACATGGTACAAAGAGATTTGTTTAACTGCTTCTACTTCCGTCTCAACATCCTGAGCTCTTATTGTACAGGGTTTGATTGAAAAGTAATGAGCCTTATTTTTTTAAGCAGTTTTATTAAACCTTTTGGCTTATACAACTAATATTCTTCAAAATAGGACCCTTGAGCGTCAATACACCGCTGGAACCGGTCCTTCCACTGCAGGAAACATTTTTTAAACTCATCCGCCGGAATCGCGTTCAATTCGGCTGTCACAGTTTTTTGGATCGCCTCGATGGAGTCGAAACGCCTCCCCTTCAGTTTTCTTTTCAGGCGCCGGAACAAGAAGAAGTCCGGAGGGGACAGGTCTGGGCTGTAGGGGGGGGTTAGAAAGCACCGGAACCCCCATCTTGGCCAATGCAGAGGTGCAGAGGAAGGCGGTGTGCGCCAGCGCATTGTCGGGATGAAGGGTCCAATTGTTGACGAGGTCGGGCCGAGCCTGGGCGACGCGGTTTTTCAGCCGAAGGAGCACTTCTTTGTAAAATGCCGCGTTTACAGTGCTTCCTGGAGGTACAAACTCCTTGTGGACGATGCCTCGAGAGTCGAAAAAGGTGATCAGCATGGTTTTGACCTTGGACGCCGCTGCAAAATCCCAGCACACTTTTAAAACAGCTTTCACGCGCGGAGCGATGCTGACTGCACCGCTGTTGCTAGCAAACTGGGACGAGTTTCTAGTGGAAGGGGAAGGTCCAATGATCCTTTTCCCCCACCAGCCGATTCGGTTGATCGCTTGGCAGACGCTCCGCGCGGGAAAGCTCATTACTTTTCAATCAAAACCTGTACACTTTGTAAATTTGTTCTGCCTGTCATTAGAAAACATCTCTATTAACTTTTCCTGGACTATATTATAACTATATTCAGTTAATTCTGAAAATATCCCTACCTTTCCTTTTACAATACATTTTCTACATATTTCTCTATTTTACTCAAGTTAGATTCTGCTATTAAAATTATTCTATTTCCATGCAACATTTTCATTTCTTCCATCTTGTTGTTTGTTAATATGATTTATGTTCTATATTTGTTTACAATTTCTGCCTTTATATAAAAATGATCATGTAGATTCTCTTCGGCTGCACGGATTGTTACTATTGATACGCCTTCAACTTCTCAATACATTGTTTATTGTATTTAAATCTTCAGTTTCGTCTTTTTTCTGGCTACTGTCACTTGATTTTCTTTTCCTTTTATGTACTCTATATCGAAGTAATACTCAACTAATTTTAGTAGCCATCTTTGATGCCTTGGTGACATATCTTTTCCTTTGTATTTTGGGTGCAAAAATTTAATAGGTTGGTGGTTAGTAAAAACTTTAAATCTTCTAGCATAGAAGTATGGTCTTAAATAGTTCACATTCCATAATATGGCTAAAAACTCTATATCTGTTGTAGTATAATTTCGCTCGTGATTACTCAATATCCCAGATGCAAAACATACCGGTTGTCCTCCCTGCGATAGGACCGCTCCTATTGCGTAATTCGACGCATCTGTAGTGAGTGTAAATGTTTTCTCGTAATTTGGATATCTTGGGATTGGATGGGAGCTAATTATTGCTTTTAATTTTTCATACACCTCTATATATGTTGGATCTTTCTTATTTATCTTTATATCTTTCTTTAGGTATTTTGTTATCGGCCGTGCTAACTCAGCATAGTCTTTTACAAATTTTCTATAGTAACCGGTTAAGCCTAAGAAACTTTTGATTTGTTTCTCTGCTTTAGAAATTTCTAATGATTGAATAACTTTTATCTTGACAGGGTTTGGCCTGAGTCCTTCTTTTGTCAAAATGTGTCCCAAAAGTTCTCTCTCTTTTTTCACGAAGTTGCATTTGTCAATCTGGGTTTTTAAATTTGTCTGCTATAGTACTTTGAAAATGTCAATCATAGCTTTGAGATGTTCTTTAAGTGAAGTGCTAAATATTAGTATATCATCTAAGTATACTACGCATGTTTTGTTAATAAATCTCTTAAAATTTCGCTCATCAATCGTTGGAATGCCGCTGGTGCGTTCTTCAGTCCAAACGGCATTCTAATGAATTCGTATGGTCCATTTGGTGTTACGAAAGCGGTCTTTTCCCTGTCCTGTTCCCTTATCAATATCTGATGCCTTAGCTAAGTCTATTTTCGTAAAATATGGTGATCTTCCTAATTTGTCCCAAATTGAATCTATGTTAGGTACCGGGAATTTATCGTCGTTTTTTACTTCATTTAGTTTTCTATAGTTCACTGCTATTCTGTATTTTCTTTGACCAGAATTATCTACCTTCTTGGATACTACTACCAAAGAGCTAGAATATATTGAACTGCTTTTTCGCATTATACCCTGTTCTTCCATTTCCGTTATTTCTTCGTACCTCATTCTCTTGTTGTGGCGGGTATCTGTATAATTTGGATTTATTTGTTCATCTGTTATCGTCCTGATCTCATGTTTTATATTCATAGTTCTTGATAGTTTGTCGCCTTCTTTAAAAAATAATTTTCGAAATCTTTTTAAAATATTCATAACATCCCTATATTCTTCTTCGTTTAAATGATCTAGCTGAATTCTACCCAATTCAAATTCGCTACTCTCTAATGCACAAATTTCAAGATTACTATATGGATTAAAAATAAATTTCGTTATGCCATGATTAAATGTTATATATTCATATATCAAATTCATCATCGCATTAAAACAGTTTAGTAAACCAACTCCAATAATAAAACTATACTTTCTTTCTTTTAATTCTGTCATCTTCCATTTAGTTTTCTCATTTCCTAATAGATTAAATCCAACAAGTGAGTAATTATAGCCTCCACTGTATTCGAAATATAAAAAAAACGTAAATGTTTGTTCATAAGAATATGAACAAACATACATACATACATACGTATTTTTCACACTTCCTTTATTTGAACTTCACCACTTTTTAAGCAATTGCAACTAATTATTAAAAAGACCAATGAACCCTTTTTCCAAGAATTGCAAATTGAATATTGTAAATATTGGCAAGTTATGATAATTTTGTTGTAAACAAAATTAATAAAAGACTAACGAACTATTAAGCAATGATTAAAAATACCAAAGAACCATTTTTCCAAGAATTGTAAACTAAAACTGAACTCAACCAAACTAAAGCCCAAGTGTTTTTTTATAAAGAATCAGGTAAGACCCTGTTTTAGTTAGTTATATACGTTTTAAAGTTTAATAGCGAAGTGCAATAAATAAACAAAACAGATCCTGCAAACTGGACTAAAAATTACATACTGCATACAGGATAAATAAATAAATCAAATCCTGCAAACAGGACTAATAATTAAAAAACTCCTACATACAGCTCCTGCAAACAGCACTAGTAATAAAAAAAATCCTGCGAAAAAGTATTCAACAACAAAGAAAAGGACCGAAGACACCAAAGAAGAAAAAGAGAAAGAAGACATAAGAATAAATAACAGAAGTTACCAGCAAAATTAGAGTAAGACAAATTTTTATTAATATATTATGAATTTTAAAGAAACCATTTGATAAAAGATATGATTGCCAAGTTACATAATTTTTCCATTTTGTTTTGTAAAACCTTTTGCTAAGTTTATCGTCAATTCATTTGCTAAGCAACATCATTTTTTTTTCATTTGAGTGATAGTGATTCTTTGTCGGAATATCCTTCGCATTTTGAATAAGAGCCAAGTGAAAGGATAGCTTTAGGTTTTTCTTATATCTAAATCGTTTTATTTATCTCTTCAGTATTTATGGCTTTAGGTTTTCTCCGTGCTCCGTTCTCGTGCTCAGTTGTTGCCGCCGCTGGTTGCTGTCTTTATCGGGGTTGCCATCGGTGTGCTTACATTCGGCCTCTCCTGACATACTGGCGCGACCCCACTCAGGTTCTGTAGATTCTCTTGTAGTCTCATCTTCGTCTGTTTCGATGTCGTCGCATGGTGGTTGGTTACACCACAGTTTTAGCTTATCAGATGCGTACACCGATGAGTAATGTCTCTGCTTCCTGTGAGAACCTGGCAAGTCCTCAACCACATACCTATCATTACCAAGACATGCCGAAATTATGAATGGTCCCTTTGTGATGTGGCTCTAATTTTCGTGAATGCCCAGTACTCGCCGGTTCATTGTCGACGAGCACCAAATCGTCTACATTGTATACTGTTGGTTTATTGTGTTGATTGTCATATTTGAGTATGGCTTTTTGTCTTCCCTCGTTGATTTTAACTGCTGCATTACGTTGGACCTCTTCTAAATCAGTATAGTTAACTACACATTGTTCGTCTTGTATAGCTAATAATATTTTGTTTTGTAGGACATCGCGGGGGGAGTAACCCAACAGTAGTTTTTAAGGGGTTTTCGTAGTAGTTTTGTTTTTCATTGAGTTTATTGTCCACTGCAGTTCTCGTAGCCTTTCGTCCCAACACCTATCTTCGGTTGTGGTTGGCAACGGCATTGATAAGATCGTTCTGTTTGCTCGTTCTGCCTGTCCGTTTGCTCTGGGAATACGCACAGCATTCTTGATGTGTTTTATACAGTTGTCATTGCAATATTTCGTTAATTCTTTCGAAGTGAAAGCGGTACCTCCGTCAGTCACAATTCGCGTTGGCATGCCGAAGTAACTACTAGCTTCGTTTATGATATCTAGTACAGGTTTTATCTTGGTACTCTTGACCGCTCGTATGACTGTGAATTTTGTAAATGTATTAACTAAGACCACTAGATGCTCGTTTCTCTGTTTACTTTTAGGGAAGGGACCTAAATGATCTAAGTGCACTGTCTTAAACGGAATTGGTTCTATATCGTCGAAATGGTATTCCCCTTCTCTTCGCCCTCCTCGATCTTTGTTATAGGCGCATTCCACGCACGACTTGATGTATGATTTGACATAATTGCTCATCCTCGGAAACCATAAATAACTCAGTAGTCGCTGTATAGTTTTGTCAACACCTAAGTGACCTGAGTTGTTTTGATAATCATACAGAACTTTCGATCGTAGTGCCTTTGGTACAACCCACAACTTCGCACCTTCATATTTATTGTACAATCGTCCATTCTCAAGTATATATTCATCTAACGTTTTAGTATCTTTTGACTTCACTTTATCGAATATTTGCTTGATATCAACATCCTGTATCTGCATACTAAATATCCAGTCCTGCTCGTCTATACCTGTTTTCAAGATACACAAGGACGCTTCGTCCACCTCACGCGATGCTTTTACTGGGGACCTACTCAACGCGTCGACATGTTCCACCCGCTTACCGGAACGATGCACTATTTTTATGTCGTACTCTTGCACTTTGAGCCACCAACGCGCTATGCGCGAGATGAGCTCTTTCTTGGCCATTGCTGTTTGATCGCATTGCGGTCGGTTTTTACAGTAACCTCTTTTCCGTAAACATAATATTTGAAACGCTCTAGAGTTTCCACTACTGCAAGAGTCTCCAACTCGTAACTATGATACCTTTTCTCATTTTCGCTCGTGGATCGACTGAAATATACTACTGGCTTCCAATCGTCTTCTTCAAGTTGCAATAACACACCAGCTAATCCAATGGAACTCGCATCGGTATGAATCTCATACTTAGCTTCGATTCTATATGACGTCATCACTGGTTTGGACACCAGTGCCAACTTCAGCTCATCAAAAGCCATTTGCTGTTCTTCGCCTCATCGAAAATTTTGTTCTTTAGAAAGTAAACGTCGCAGTGGCTCAGATTTAATGGCATACCTTGCCACAAACTTTCTAAAGTATCCACTCAACCCCAGAAATTGCCGTACCTCAGTTACGTTCTTAGGAATTGAAAAATTTGTAATAGCTATTGTTTTTGCTGTACCTGGACTAATTCCGTTTGGAGTTAGAGTATGGCCCAAAAACTCAATGGTTTCTTTTGCAAACTCGCATTTATTTAAATTCAAAGTCCAATTAAGCTCTCGTAATGCATCAAGTACACGCCTCAATTTTGCCAACATTTCATCGACAGTTAAACCACCTATCATAATGTCATCCATGTAGTTCACCATATCTCCGTTCTGTGTTCGTTCTTTTACCTTTGCCATCAAGCGTTGGAAAACTACTGGGGCGTTCTTTAGCCCAAACGGTATCCGTTTAAACTGATACAACCCCTCTGTTGTTACGAACGCAGTATATCTACGACTATCTGGATGCATCGTTACTCGATAATATACACTATTCATATCTAATACTGTGAAATATTTATAACGTTTTGCTTCATGAAGCTGTTTTTCAATATGCGGCATTTGATAAATTTCTTTTCGCGTATGCTGATTCACCTTACGATAATCTACGCACAATCTCGATTTTGCAGTTTTCGTTTTCACGAGTACAATTGGACTCGCATATTCAGATTCTGACGGTTCTATTATTTCGCTAACTAATAACTCTTTAATCATCTGTTGAACCAGCATTTTCTTTGGCTCTGGTATACGGTAAGGGTTTTGTGCAATAGATACATTAGTATTTAACTAAATTTTCATGGAAAATATATCATTGTACTCGTTCAGCAGTCTGATTAGTTTTCCAGTCTGGGCAATTGCAAGTTCTCCACATATTATTTGATTTTCATTTATAATTTTGCGTTCAGATACCGTCGTTTCTCGATTTTCCGCGACCGGTAAATATTCGAATTTCAATTGTACACTGTTTATATTCGCGACAATATTCCGATTGAAAATCTCTTTTCCAAACTATACATCTGACGTTAACAAATCGTCATCCACTATATATAGTATTACACTTACTTTTACGCTGTCAATTTTTATTTCAGTTTTCATCAACTCACTTGTATACCGCGCACCTCCACATATGCCCTTTATTTTTAACACGCAAGGCTCTGTTTCAATTTCGAATTTATCAGCACATGATTACCGTATCATGCTGCATTCACTTCCTGTGTCCACGAATGCTTTTATTGGTTGATTTTTAACATATACTAGTTTCATACAAAATTCCTCATCGCACTCAGCTTTACGGTTTGTTTCTCTTATCACGGTTCACAGCCTCAACCTTCGGGACAGCTTTCTGACCATCACCATGCTGCGCTTTTCGTAGTGGCTTAAAACACTTGGTCGCTATATGACCTTATTCAAAACAATTATAACACTTTATCTTACTTTTATTACCGTCGTTATTCGTGTTTCAATTTTTGTTTTGTTCAAACTTCAAACCTGGAGTACTATTACGATTTTTATCACACTCGTCAAGGGTTTTGCGCAAGTGTCTCATCGAATCAAATCGCATTGGAGCAATTGCCGTTTGCAGTTTCCGATTTCGTAACCCGTTCCGCTTATATTTTACAATCGCTGATTCACTCAAATTATATCGCTGCCCAATGGCACTCATACGAAAACAATAGTCCACGATTTTTTCATCAAATTTACGCACCGAACTGTTCATTTTGTAATGTATCTCGGCCTCGTTCGGCTTAGTACCAAATTCTTGAATTAACCTTTCCGCGAAAATTGTCCAATTCGAGTAGCACTCTGCTGAAGCATCTAACCATAGTTTGGCAACCCTTTCAACTTGCTAAAAACTGCTAGCATTAAACTTCTTTCGTTGCACTGATAGGCAATATACGTTTTATTAACGCGTTCTAAAAATTTTCCGACCGGCAAAGAAAGTTCATTCGTTGGATCAAAGGTGGGTAAAGTTTCAGCAATCTCTTTCACCGAACACCTTCCACTTGAAAAATCTACCATTGGTTCCGGGGTAGTTGTATTTTCTACACTCGCGGCCGTTTGTTTTACTTTGTGTGTATTATTTACTACTTGGTTGTTGTTCACGGTTTCGTTGCTGCAACAGAGTCGTAATGCCTTGCATCATTTCTCGCAGCTCATTAATCTGCTGTTGCATCGTACACTTTTCGTCAATATTTATTTCGTCACTGTTTTCCATTTCACACAACCTCTGGACTAGTTCTGCTTTAGTACCAGTCGTTGGTTTATCACGTTCACGCAGCAGCGTTTTAAGTTGATCAACCCTTAAATTAGCTATTTTCTGCATTTTACTTTCTTGTTTACTTTTCACACTTTAGTTAGATAACATCCGACTTCTGCTTCGATCGCTTTGTTTGCTCACATGTACGTTTGTTCTTTACCGCTCGCACTCGCTACTTCTGTATATCTTCTTTTATTTACACTCAACTATTAAGCATGTCAACAATAAATAAAAGTAAGCATATGTACATTCGTACACACTAGCACCACTCGTTTTTTGTACACTTGCTTGTTTCTTTTTCACGACCGTCGCTATTTCACGTTCAACTTCGATTAGCATCACCAGCAAATACATAAGTACACCACCAAGTTCAACTTCGATAAGAGTCTCGAACGAATACATACGTATATTCACACATAAGTACATACATTCATGGCCGTTGCAAATTCAAAATAGGTTCGTATACGCGTCTGCTAATGATGCTGACAATTCGTCAACAACATGTTGCAACACAAATACATTTACACTTTTCTCGTACCAGTCATATGATAGCTCCATGTCGCATTTTATTGGCGCACTCAAACTTATTTTTAATCTTATGCATTTATGCATTCTTTTTCCCGGATTTTTTTATTGCACTTCTGCCCTGAAAGGATAGCTTTAGGTTTTTCTTATATCTAAATCGTTTTATTTATCTCTTCAGTATTTATTCGAATAAAATGCAAGAAATAATATTATATATGAAAAGATGGCTTTAGGTTTTCTCCGTCTCACTGCTGCGCGGTAACTAACTGCCCAAAAAGGCTATCGTGCTCAGTTGTTGCCGCCGCTGGTTGGTGTCTTTATCGGGGTTGCCATCGGTCTGTGCTTACACAAGAGACATTGACTACGGTTCTACGAAAATAAGAAGAGGAAGTTATACCTTATAGAATAGGAATAGAAGAATTTTAAAAGAAAAATTAGCACGGTAATTTTAGACGTAACTAAATTTTATTTACCAAAGGAAAGAAAAACGATTAATAAAAATGGTTGACCAACCAAAAAAACCCAGTGGGAATAGACCCCTTGAAATATCTCCAGAACTTATCAGAATTTTATGGGGTACCAGCGACTTACAGACTTTTACTACACTCGTGGACTGGATTCATCCACATCATCCACCACCATATGACCAATTATCCCAACTTCTCTTCTCAGACATGATCAAATTAAGACTAAAGGGTAAAGCATGACAGACCATTGAAAAAATTGTCACGCCACAACCTGGCCAGAGATAAAAAGTATTCTCCAAAATAATTTCGGTGATAGGCAATCATGTGACGAATTGTTTGACGAATTAAGAGGAGCAACATTTAGAACTAATATCTTAGATTTTTACAATGAGATAAGAAGTAAACTACATAGACTTAATAATAAGTTAGTAGTTATCTTAGGCGAAACAGAAACAACCAAGGTCAGTGCATAAATAATATGCAGACCGCCCTCAGCATTTTCAAAAATAAGATTCCAGAACAAATGAAACCATTTTGTTCTGCAGAAATCCCACAGACCTGGAAGAAGCTATGGACATATTGTTCCAAGTTCGTCCAGAATACGCCCACATGGGGAGTGAAAATGCGCAGATACCTCGCAATGAATATAATAAACAATTTCAGCCGATCCTAAACAATGTTCAAAACAAGAATAATCCCCAAGGAAGAAACAATTTTCAGAATTACAATAACAAGGATAATTTTCAAAGTAGAAACAACTTTCAAAATATAAACAAATCCCAAAACAGAAAAAATTTAGATTTTCAAAGTTAAGACTATTCACAAAAGAGAAGTAATTTCCAAAATAGAAGCAATTTAAACTTTCAAAATATAGACTACTTACAAAACAGAAATAATCTCCAAAATGGAAACACTTTCCAAAATGTAAACAGTTCCCAAAATATAAATAATTTTGGTAATAGACAAAGCTATCCAAATGGTAACAATTTCTCAAACAGAAATAACTTTCAAAATAGAAATTGGCCTGAACCCATGGATGTCAATATGATACACGATAATAACAATCTCCCAAATATCAGGTCAGCCCGTAAGTTCGTTTCAGTCAGTTCCATAAGCGTTTATTAAAGGTGGTTTTAAAATTAATAAAAAAGATATATAAAGTACTTATTAATCAATAATATATTTTCCTTCATTATTTATAATGTCTTCCCAACGTTTAGGCAAATTTTTAATTCCCTGCTCAAACAATTTTTTGTCCTTGGAGCCAAAATACGTTTCAATATCCCTTTTTATAGCTTCTTTTGAGAAGCAGTTCTTGTTACTCATATGGGATTGAAGTCCAAAGAAAAGGTGATAATCCCAAGGTGAAATATCCGGAGAGTATGGTGGATGCGGCATTAGCTCCCATCCGAGCTCGTTCAGCTTGCCCAATGTTTGCCTTGCGGTATGAGGTCTTGCGTTGTCGTGGTGAAACAAAACTTTGCGTCTATTCACTAAAGACGGTCGATTTTTTTTAAGTGCCTCATTCAGGCTTGATAGCTGATGGGAATAATAATCAGAAGTTATCGTCTGGTTTGGTTCCAGAATTTCATAATAAACAATACCGGTCATATCCCACCCAATAGACAGGAGAATCTTCTTGGGGTGAAGGCCATCTCTAGGGGCCGGTTCTGGGGTTTCATTTTTATCTAACCATTGGCGTTTGCGAACAGGATTATTGTAAATGACCCATTTTTCATCACCAGTAACGATACGTTTCAAAAAACTTTCATTTTCAAGCCGTTGCAGCAGCTGAGAACACACATTCACTTTCTGCTGAAGGTTGGCGACGGAAAGTCTATTCTATTTTTTAACAACACGTACTTCTATCCGCGATTAAAATCACTTGTTGAGTGCACAATACTTCAAAGAAAATATAAATAGTTCCATTATATTCCGCGAGTAGGTTTTTGTAAGCAAAAATCGTACAAAAGCGAAATTATGGGTAAAATACGCACGAACTTATGGACTGACCTGATACTTCAACAAACAATCCTCTAAATTTTCCTTTACCAGACTCTACGGAGCACTACCATATATAAAGTCAAAAATCACCTTAGATTTATGATTGATTCGTGTGCCACGTATTCAATTGTTAACCCCGGAATATGCAATCCAAAATGGAAAATTAATTCCAATACATTGATTTTGAAAACATAACAAAATACAGTTTCCACTAATATAATTCATCAAGTTCCATTATTTGAAGAATTAGGAGACCCCCAAAATAAAATACATTTAACAGAATGTCATCTCCACGAAAAATACGATGCAACAATTGGTAATAATATTCTGCACAAATAAAAGCTATTGTAAATTTAAGACATAATACATTAATAATAAATAATAGAAAAGTTTCCCTATTTTATGGTGAAAACCGTAGTGATTCCATTAATATGACAGAACACAACAATAACTGAACAATTGAACAAATTCGGACTTCACATATGAATTTAGAAGAAAAAACGGAAATATCATATATAAAATCATAAAAGAATGTACAAATATATTTTATGAGCCTAATTCTGATCTAACTTTTACATATGCTATGAAACACAGAATAAAAACAATAAATGATGTCCCGATTTTCACTAAGTCTTATCGTTACCCGTATATACATAAAAACCAAATACAAGAAATGCTGGAATCTGGAATCATCCGTCCCAGTAACTCTCCATATTCAGCGCCAATATGGATTGTTCCAAAAAAATCTAACGCTAGCGGTCACAGAAAGTGGGGACTAGTGGTCGATTATTGAAAGTTGAGCACAGTAACAATAGATGATCGATATCCAATACCGAATATCGAGGAAATCTTAGATAAATTAGGTAAAAGTACCTTCTGCTCAAATATGAACGAGACGTTATCAATAAAACGGTCCGCGGATGACATATGGCAAAAATAAATTTTTTGTTTTTTGGTAGGACTGTTGTAAGCTTACATGGCAAATTTCAGCGTGATATGTCACATAGTTTGTTTTCTGTGCTACTGTAAACAAGTCAAGCTCGAGTCTAGTATATCTAGACGATATTATTATTTTTTCCGCCTCATTACAGGAACATGTGCAGTCAATTAAAACCATTTTGAAATGCTTACAAGATTCTAACCTTAATATGCGATTGGATAAGTCTGAATTTTGCAATAGAGAAACTGAGTTTTTAGGACATATAGTTACCAGGAAGGTGTGAAGCCACACCCTTCAAAAATTGAATGTGTTCTTAATTTCCCAATTCCTAATACCCAGAAACAAATCAAACAATTTCTCGGATTAACCGGTTATGATAGAAAACTGATTCAAGACTATTCCCGTTTAGCAAAGCCAATGACATAGAGTCTTAAGAAAGACACTAAAATTAATATTCATGACCACTCATATAAACAAAGTTTTGAAACACTAAACAGAATACTTACTAACGACCCAATATTAGTCTACGCAGATTTTAACAAAACATTTACTCTAAATACAGATGCAAGTGCAGTAGCACTTGGAGCAGTGTTTTCACAGAGTAACAAACCATTATGTTACGCCAGCCGAACTTTGAATGAACACGAACTAAATTATAGTACAATCGAAAACGAACTACTTGCGATTGTATGGGCGACGAAAAATTTTGGCCATTGTCTTTTTGGAAGAAAATTCATAATTGATATTGACCATAAGCCATTAATTTGGCTGTTCTTCATCAAAGAGCCAAATCCCAAATTGGTTCCTTGGAGGCTGAAACTATCTGAATTTGACTATACAATCAAATATAAAAAAGGAGTAAAAAATGGCAATGTAGACGCATTATCCCGAATACATCCACAAGTAAACCATATTGAAAGATCAGTGGAGATTTCCCAAAGTAACTGTCCTATAAATCTCTATAAAAATCAGATAATAATTAAGAAAATTAACTCAGGTTCTACAAAGATTAAAATAGTAAAACTATTTTAGAACAAAAAGAAAATTTTTCGGTTCAAAGAACCAGATCAAGCAACAATAATAACATTATTAAAAACACATTTTAATCCTAACCAAATAAACGCTATTATTATTGAAAACAATTTTTATGAAGCCTTCTAGAGAACATACAATGAGCTTTTCGGCAATAGTGAAAATTCAAAATATTAAGATGTCAAAGAGAGCTCGAAGATGTTAAAGACAAAAGCAAACTGGCTAATATTATAGGAAAAGAACACCTGGATAAGAACCACAGTTGTATATTTGCCGTTTTCGAGGAACTGAAAACCAGAATATACAACCCAAACTTAAAAACTAGAATTACCCAATATATGTATTAATAACAGCGACACCGAAAAGACCTAGAGAAATTATACATCTATACTTATTTTACACACCTGAAAACAAACTATTCTTGACAATAATAGATAAATTTACCAAATATGCGCTAGCTTGGACTGAATTTAAAGCCAAGGTGCTTTCCTTTACGGAAAAGTAAATAAAATCATAGTTGACAATGAACTTGGATTCAAAGCATGCAGCAATTCTTAAAGGACGAAAATATCGAAATACACTACACATCTAATAGTAACCATACTTGAAACGCAGATATAGAAAGGTTATATAACAACTTAAATGATCACCTAAGACTATTAAGACAAAATAAGCAAGCTAAAATAGGATTTTATAAATAATAATACAATGCATAGTTGCACAGGCCTTAAAACTATTGATTTCCTAAACGGAAAAATACATGGAGATAATATGCTAATAGCAAAGAAGGAAAAATATATATAAACATTAAACAAAGGCAGAAAACATGGTGAGTTAGAAGACGGAAAAAACTATATAATAGAAATAAGAGGTGGTAAAAATCACAGAAAATATATAAAAATAAATGCAAGTAAAATTGACAATAACCATATAGAGAATACAAAAAGCGTTAAACAAAAGAAAAAATATGAAGACAGGGATAACCCCGTGAGCACTACTAACACGTAATACCATTATTTCAAATGACGAGTTGGACTCCAATCATATTTTTAATCTCAACAAGTATCGCACAAATTATTGACGTACAGGATCTCACAATTAACAATTGATGCATACCCATTAAGAAAGCAGAAATCCGAGTGATCGAACAGTATAATAAGGTTATCCATATCGTCAATACCTCAGCATATATAGAGACATCACACGTAATATCAGGTCAGTCCATAAGTTCATGCGTATTTTACCCATAATTTCACTTTTGTACGATTTTTGCTTACAAAAAACTACTCGCGGAATATAGCGGAACTATTTATATTTTCTTTGATATATTGTGCATTCAACAAGTGATTTTAATCGCGGATAGAAGTACGTGTTGTTAAAAAATAGAATGGAACCTTCGAACGCGTATAAGAGGCATATTTTGTATTGTAGTTTTTTATAAAAGTGGTAAAAATCCAACAACTGCTGCTGCAGAAATAAACACTGTTCACGGAGAGGATACCGTGAGTCTAAGGACTGCGCACAAGTGGTTTTCAAAATTCCGAAGTGGTAACTGCGACGTTGAGGATACCCGCGCGCTGGTCATCCTGAGCCAAATTTCACAGTCGATATGGTAGCTCAGAGGTTAATTCATCGCATGGAACAGTTCACAGGCTTCTGGTTTAGTTATAAAGGTTTCAAGGCTGGGAAAATGGGTTCCGCATAGACTTTCTGTCGCCAACCTTCATCAGAGAGTGAATGTGTGTTCTCAGCTGCTGCAACGGCTTGAAAATGAAAGGTTTTTGAAACGTATCGTTACTGGTGATGAAAAATGGGTCCTTTACAATAAACCTGTTCGCAAACGCCAATGGTTAGATAAAAATGAAACCCCAGAACCGGCCCCTAGAGATGGCCTTCACCCCAAGAAGATTCTCCTGTCTATTGGGTGGGTATACGGCCGGTATTGTTTATTATGAAATTCTGGAACCAAACCAGACGATAACTTCTGATTATTATTCCCATCAGCTATCAAGCCTGAATGAGGCACTTAAAAAAAATCGACCGTCTTTAGTGAATAGACGCAAAGTTTTGTTTCACCACGACAACGCAAGACCTCATACCGCAAGGCAAACATTAGGCAAGCTGAACGAGCTCGGATGGGAGCTAATGCCGCATCCACCATACTCTCCGGATATTTCACCTTGTGATTATCACCTTTTCTGTGGACTTCAATCCCATATGAGTAACAAGAGCTGCTTCTCAAAAGAAGCTATAAAAAGGGATATTGAAACGTATTTTGGCTCCAAGGACAAAAAATTGTTTGAGCAGGGAATTAAAAATTTGCCTAAACGTTGGGAAGACATTATAAATAATGAAGGAAAATATATTATTGATTAATAAATACTTTAAACACATTTTTTATTAATTTTAAAGACACTTTTAAAAAATGCACGAGCTTATGGACTGACCTATACATTCCAATATCGAATCACTCAACTCAAATACCACTGAAACAAAAGCCTTATTGACGGAATAAATAAAAATTTTGCTTTACTCAAAGGAAAAATTGAAAATCTTAACCCACACTTTAGACCTAGACGCGGTTTAATTAATGTAATTATTAGGAAAAGGACTAAAAATAATAACAGGTACGCTAGACAGTGCTGACGAAATACAAATTAACCAATCTCTTAAATACCTAATTAAAAACGAAGAAAATCTGCAAACTCAAATCAATAATCTGACATATGCAAATAATGTCCTTCCTGTTCAAATACAAAACATAACTGACCACATTAATGGCAAACAAACAAAAGTGAAAAGTTACATTAGAACATTTAAAGACTATTTTCAGAATAAAAATTGCAACGGTAGAAGGCGAAATGACATTCTTGGGACAAATATATCAAATAAACAACGATATATCACTTCTAAAAAATCACATAAATGATATCGGTCAAAATATCTTCTCTACTAAACTAGGAACTATTCCCTCAGATATACTTACACATATTGAATTCGACTTAATCAATAACTTTAACAGTTACACAAATACTAAAGTCAGTGTAGGTTTCCACGACGAAAATATTGTAATAATCCTTCAAATTCTGAAATATTCCGATTATGTTCTATCATATATAATATTTGAACCTCTTCCAAATGCAAAAAATAAATCAATTATTCTTAATAAGTATGAAGTCTTAGCGGACATGAAGAACAACATCTTTGATATTAATATCAAAGATAACCTTGAAAAGAATTTGGAAAAAATTAATGATGAAAGAAGCATAACATATTGCCATTAAATTAAACAGTCGTAAAAGAAATATTACCTCGTATCCTAATATTTAAGAATTTCAACGCAGAAGTGTCTCACAATTGTAACACATTTAAAATAAAACAAATAGGAAATTATATGATAAAATATGAGAACTGTATTATTCAAACTTTAGATAAAAGTTATTCAATGTCAATATAAAAGTATATGATAAAATTATATAATATTACCTAACATCATAACAAAGAAAGCGAAAATGTACAATAACATTAAATGATATAAAACTCGAAACTCTATTTCTGAAACAAATTAGAAATGAACAAAAGTTTGAAAATGTACTGTTTAATAGTAAAACCAAAAATGTAAATATTAGCATTAATCTTGTCATAATAATAATTGTAATAATAATCATAATATACATCATCAAAACAAAAAAGAGGTGTGTGTGTCAGCTCCGACACGCGACTGGAGTTTACTCCTGAAGAACGATTACCGTGATATTTAAAAATATATTTAATATGCAAAAGGAGTAAATGAAGACCTTTTCTATATTACTGGAAAAATATAAATTTATTTATTCTATTCGCTATAGTAAGCCACCTAGAAATTAGCAACCACAAGGAAATATATATTTCCTACAAGTTTGCACCAACAACCAAGCGCTACATGGCAGGCAGTGCTATTTCTCACTGAAAATTAGGAACCACAAGGAAAATATATTTCCTACAAGTTTGCACCAACAAACCAGCGCCACAAGGTATGCAGTGCTTTTTCTCACTAGAAATTAGCACCCACAAGGAAAATATATTTCCTACAAGCTTGCACCAACAAAGTAGCACCACAAGGTAGGCAGGGCTTTTTCTCACTAGAATATAGAAAAAGGGCAACGCGTCACTTCCGTCAGCGTACACTTCCGGTGATTCACACGATTTTACTACCCATATTTTTCATACCATGGGCCTTATATATCGTTTCTTAAGGAGTAAACTCCAAAAAGGAAATCATAATTTCGTCGAAGCCTCACCGTTAGGGGAGATATAGCCTCCACTATATTCGAAATATAAAAAACAACTAAAATGTTTGTTCATAAGAATATAAACAAACATACATACATACATAAGTATTTTTCACACATCCTTTATTTAAACTGCACTGCTTTTTAAGCATTGCAACTAATTATTAAAAAGACCAATGAACCCTTTTTCCAAACAGAGCAAATCGAATATTGTAAATATTGGCAAGTTATGATAATTTTGTTGTAAACAAAATTAATAAAAGATTAATGAACTATTAAGCAATTATTTAAAATACCAAAGAACCATTTTTCCAAGAATTGTAAACTAAATTTCCAAAGAACCAATATATTGTAAAGTAATCAAATATTTATTGTAAACAAAATAAATTAAGTATAAATATGAAAGTTTATAGAAATAAAGTTTAGTTATCAGTTATTCACTCAACCAAACTAAAACTCAATTGTTTTTTTTTATAAACAATCAGGTAAAAACTTGTTTTTGTGATCAGTTACTACTTCAAATCTAATTACATCTTTTTTTGTAATTGTACTAAATTCAATCGGTTGTTCTAATAAAGTTCTTTTGAAATCTTTTGTATCATTATCAATTAAGCTTAAATTTTCTCCCGTATCTATTAGAGCTCTATATTTCTTTTCATTAATTGTAATTGTTATGACGGGTAAAAAGTCGGAGGCAGTTTTTGAAAAAAAAAGTATCCTGTTCGTTTTGACCATTTCCATGTTGACTTACATTACATTGAGATAAATTTAACTCCGCATGTCTTGACAGCAATTGTTGATTGATTCCCGACTCCCTCATTTCGCTTTGGTCTTGTCTAGGTTGACTCAAGCGATTTTGGCTAAGATTTGGCCCAAGGTGTCCTACTTGAGCGAACTGTTGGGAATTACCAATCAAATGACATAGATTTATTTCAATATTGGTTTCCTATCTGAGCGACCCTCTGGATTGGATTCGAATCTTCCTGATTTATTAAAGTTATTATTATAATTTCATTCCTGATAATATCGCGGTTAAAAATTATTCTGTCCCTGATAATTGTGTCTTTTATTATTATTGTTTTGATAATTATTTTTATTTTGATTTTAATACTTATGAGTTGTATCTTGAACTCTATTATACTATTGTAATCAAATAATTTATAAGAATTCTTTTACATTTCTTTATTTTTACTTCAAGCTGGGCATCTAGCTTGTAAAGCAATTGTTTTATTTCTGATTTCTTACATACTACGTACAAGCGTTTTTATAGGAATTTTAGTCAATGCAAATCATAAATAATTTTTCGGTGTTTACATATGTAATATGATTTTAGCATTCACGCGCCGAACATAAAAGAATTACGTTAGCTATGTTTGCATTTAATTTCAAGTGTAATGAACCTTTTTTAAGAAATATGATATTATTTAAACGGCACAGCAAAGTGAATGCATAAGTGGACAATAAATTATTTTAAAACCAAAACAAAACAATAAATGTTTATGAATATTAGTGTTAAGGAATATCCGACTTATAATCATACTACACTATTTCGCTTTTCTATGAATATTCCGGTTGGATACAACAATCATCAAATCTTCTCCTAATTTTTTAATATAGGTATTCTAACTCTCCCAAAATTTTCAATATATCATTTATATTTCGTTAATCATAAATTTTGTCTAATAATGTTCCTTGCGTCATTTCCTTAATTGTGTTAGTTAATAAGCTGTCCGTGTTCGAAAGGTCAATACAATGGTCACCTCTATAATAAACACTTAATTCGTCTGCCTTATATTTTATATTTTGTATTTTAACAATTAATTCACTAACCGAATTAACCTTAAGGGTAGCTATCATTTTGTTAATTTGATGAAGTAACACCTTTAGCTTGTCCTTGAATCATCCGATAGAATATCATCTTCACGGCTTCTTTACGTAGTGTCTCATTATTTATTGTTGACAGTATGTACTACAAAAAAATGCTAATGCTGCTAAAAAAACCTATTACCCGTAACTTAACAATAGTACTTTATTTGTGGCGTTGACTTATTAACCCTCACTGCACAATACATAGTTCTTTACTTGTGGGGTGTTGACTTTATAGTTTTCACTGCTCAATATTATGTATTATTATTATTAGAAGGCCATTACGCACTGCGACCAGAGCTGATCTATTGTGAAAGGCCTATTTTGTAACCCTAGAGTTTTAGGCTTTTTAGAAATTTTAGCACAGTTTTGGGTTTGTTGTTCCAAAGATTGCATGGAGATACTACGATACCACCAAGGTGGTGAAGTCTTTGTCTGCCCAACGCAGGACATTCACAAAGCACATGTTCTGAGCTTTCTGTGTCCATTTCGCAAAAGCGGCAGACATTGGTCTCGGATAGACCAATATTGTTTAGATGGTACCTCAGGCTGCAGTGACCTGTAAGGTATCCGGTTAAAAGACACAGATCTACTCTGTTTAGTGAGAGAAGTTTGTCAGATATTCCTTTGTTGGGACTTAGGAATAGTTTGGCTTGACGCTGACCGGCACGGTTTAGCCAGTGTGCGGCAAGTTTTCTTTCCTCCCATTTCCTAAGGAATTCATTAATGTGGCCTTTTGTCAGTCCACAGAAAGGCTCAGGACCAGTAAGTTGCATATTTGCTCCTTGTTTTGCAAGGTCGTCAGCCATTTCATTTCCCTCATGTCCTTCATGTCCCGGAATCCAGCATAGTGTTACTGTGTTGAGCTTTCCTAACGTGTTTAGGAGGTTTAGGCAATCGTTTACCAATTTAGAGGTGATGGTTGTTGATAGAAGGGCTTTTAAAGCCGCTTGGCTATCTGAAAGTATGTAGATGTGAGTACCTCTCATTTTCCTTCTAAGGCATTCCCTCACACATATTTCAATGGCATGTATTTCTGCCTAGAATATTGTTGGGTAGGATCCCATCGGAATCGATTTTTTGAATTTGGGCCCATTGATTCCTGCCCCTGTTCTACCATTTTCCAATTTGGACCCATCAGTAAACCATAGCTGGGAGCCAGGTTTGAAGGTGATAGAGTTAGTTCTCCAGTCTGTTCGTTCATTGATTATAACTTGGAAGTTCCTGAAGAGTATTGGTTTGGCTGATAGTATATCATCCCTATGAAGAATGGGACTATGTAGGAAGTCTTCTAAGATCTTTAAATGTCCTTTCATATCCCCACTTTTAAGTTCAGATATACCTTTTAGTCTTAAGGCAGTCGAGCGAGCTTCCCTTTCAATTAGAATTGGAAGCGGTGGTATGTTCAGGAGCACACCCAATGCATCCGTGGGACACGTTTTCATAGCCCCTGTAATACCAACACATACCAGGCGATGCAGTTTGCTTAATTCGTTTGCCACCTTTCTTTGCTTGACCTTGGGCCACCATGCTAAGGATGCATAAGTGACTATGGGTTTTACAACTGTGGTGAATGTCCAGAAGGTCATTCTAGGGCTTAGTCCCCATGTCTTACCAAAAAGCCTTGTACAGGCAAAGAATGCCCTTGTGGCTTTTGAAGTAACTCTCTCAATATGGGAGTTCCACGTAAGCGTTTTGTCAAGACTAACGCCAAGATAGTTCGCTTCTGTCGAGAGTTCAAGTTTTGTTCTATTAAGGGTCGGACATTTGAGATTTATGTTCCTTCTCCTAGTAAACGGTACAAGTGTTGTTTTGGATGGGTTGATGGAGAGCCCTTTTTCCGTGCACCATTTGTTTATTATTGTAAGGGCTTGCTGCATGCGATCCGAAATGGTTTCCTCATGCCACCCTAATACATAAACTACTAGGTCATCAGCGTAACCCTGAGTGTGAAATCCTAGGTTATTCAGTTTGTGGAGAAGTTCATCTATAACTAGAGTCCACAGAAGAGGAGAGAGTACGCCACCTTGAGGGCAACCTCTTGTGGCTTTGATGGATTTGATTGTTCCTCCTAGTTCGGTGCTGATCGTCCTAGATTTCAGCATGAATATTATCCATCTAGTGATGGGTTCAGGTACCTCCTTTAGATATGGAGCATTATAGATTGCCTCATAGGAGGTGTTATCAAAAGCTCTTGATATGTCAATAAATGCACATAGAGCTATCTGTTTGGACTCAATAGCCTTTTCAATAACTGTTACCAGGCTGTGTATTGCAGTCTCAGTGGATTTTCCCTGTTGATAGGCAAATTGAAGTCGATGCAGTGGGAATTTAGCTAGATTGTATTCCCTAATATACAGATCAACTATCTTTTCCATTGTTTTAAGGAAAAATGAGCTGAGACTAATTGGTCTGTATGATTTAGGCAATTGTTCGGGTTTTTTCCCTACCTTTGGAATAAATACGACCTTAACCTCAGCCCATTTTGTAGGCAAATATCCTAGCAGTAAGCTTGCTTTGTATAGTCTGGTCAAATTAGGGATAATATGGTGTGCACCCTGCTGTAAAAGACAGGGGAATATCCCATCAGGACCAGGAGATTTGTATGGGCTGAATGTTGATATCGCCCATTGTACCCGCTTTTCATGGAATAGCTTGTTTGCTAGTTTTAAGTTCTCAGCACCCGCAGATGTAGTAGTTTCTGCCGGTACAGAGATCTCGTCTAGCACAAGTGATCAAGGGAAGTGAGTGTCCAGCAGACGTTCACTGGTTTCCTCTGGATTCCTTGTGTAGCTTCCGTCTGGCTTTTTCAGGGTACTAATGCCGTTTGAGTGATCTTTTAGTAGGGCTTTTTGGATACGAATAGCATCCGGAAGACTACAAATCTTTTCACAGTGATTCCTCCAAGTAGTCCTTTTCGATTTCCTCAATTCTTTATTGTAGTTGGTTAGGGCTGTTGAGTAGGAGGACCAGTCCCCCATTGCTTTAGCTCTATTCCATAGGGTTCTTGTTTCTTTACGCAGGTTGGAAAGTGTACTATTCCACCAAGGAACATTTCTTTGTGGCTTTTTCACTTTTACTGGGCAACTTTCGTGAAACGCAGATATTATGTTTGAATGTACAATAGTTCGTTCGATTCGAACTCAAGCTCAGATATAAGCTGAATGTGACGCTTAGAGCAGTTAACACTTTGTTCTAAATAGAAGTGAAAGTAGTCCCACTTAGTTTTTCTGGGGTTTCTGTAGATTGTCATTTGTGGTTTGGTTGCACCTATATCGAATCTAATATGTCAGTGATCCGACATAGATGTTTCCTCAGACACATGCCAATTTGAGACTTCGGACAAAACATTATGGCTAGAGAGAGTGATGTCAAGGACTTCACCTCTGATTGCATTAATGAATGTAGGTTCGTTGCCTCGGTTTAGGATAGATATATTATACCTAAGTAGAAATTCAATAAGGTACTCACCCCTTGGATTGTTTGTGCTTCCTCACGCTGTGTGGTGCGCATTTGCGTCACAGCAGAGGATCCACCGGAGACGTTTTTGCTGACAATATTCCACCAGGGCTATAACCTCCCTTATTGGAGCAGTGACCTCATCTCCTGGAAGGTAGGCGGAGGCAAGTACTACCTCATGCTCACCTTTGCTCGTTGGCACTTTTACCCAAATCGCCACCAGGTCTTCTGTAATGAACTGTGATATTGGGATAAAGGTTAGTTGATTATTTATTAACAACGCCGCTCTGGGACGGTCTTTGTTGGCAGCATATATCAACTTACCGTTTGCGCTCTGGAGTCCCTGAATGACTCCTTTACGTACCCATGGTTCTTGAATGAAAGCTACATCCAAGAGTTCTTGGTTAAATCTCCTCGTAAGTGCGTCCGAAGCTGCTTTTGCGTGATGGAGATTTATTTGAAGGCATCCGAGTTGCCTTCTGGTGTTGTAGGGTTTACGCTTAGGCCAGGTCATCTAGTGATCCTTCGTTTGGCAATGGCTGCCTTTTTCTTGCCTCGGTTGCTTTTCAGCAGGACTGCTTCCTCAGCGGACATCTGATCCCCCCTTCGATCCTTGTTGTGGCTGTGCGCTTTTTTTTCAGCCTGCAGCGGGGGTCGCATGCGGATACCCTCGGCCACGTTATGGCGCCATGTGCCGGAAGTTGTTGGCTTTTCTGGCTCGTGTCTGGAGCAGCTGGCCTTATCGTCCTGGGCTATTGAAGCCGTTGGAGTCAAAGTTCCCGCTTCCTCAGAGCTTTGTTTCGCCGAGGGGTCAGGGTCCTGTTCGGTAACCTTAGGCGGATCAATCGGGCCTTTAGATTTTGGCCGAAGTTGGGTTTTACCGAACTCGTTGTTGGAAGTCTTTATGACTTCTGCGGAGATTGGGTCAATAGCAATGGTAATTTCTACCACAGTACCCTTGCGCACTCTGTTGAGCACCCGCCAGTCATTGGTGTTGAGGCCCTCGTTTTGGCCGTCAAGGAGGCTAATAATATCCTCAGTTGAGGGGCTGTCCAATTCTGGAAAGTGACCAACGAAGATTTGTGGGCGCGGTATGTCCGTCTCCTGCACAATCTTCAGCTGTGCATCTTTCCACGGCTTCAGCTTAGGAACTACTTCCTTTAGCCAATTAGCCATATCATCGCAGCCGCATGATATAACTATATATCCTGGGCGAAAGGTGCAGCTATTAAATTTGGGCTTTGCAGCGCCAGTCTGCTTTTTCCTTATCGCCTCCAGGATAGCATGTTGTATGGCCGTTAGTCTTTCCGTCGACCATACTGTAGGGGGATAGTCAGGAGGAATTATTCCCAACTTCGTGCTACACGCCGCGTCTTTGTAAGACATTTTTGTTGAGTCTACCTTGACTTCTGGATTAGGCACTGCTGCCTTTGGTCCTTCCGTTTCGGTAGTCTCTCCTGCCTTTTTTCCAACGCCGGCAGACACCTTGCCGTGGTGCGGAGGCTTAGTCGAATCACTAACCAGACCTTACCAATGGATGATAGTGTTGTCACTTAAATACATCCCAGTATTGAGCGAATGCACTTCATTCCCTTGGTTCGGGCTGCTTTTTGAACGATGACCAAGCTCTGCCCTGGGTCGGAACAAGGTGTTATACGACTCGTGCCGAGGTTCAGCCTGGCTGGGGACCCAGACCAAAAATAGCCCAGTCTTGAACGGAGTGCTCCGGATACCTGGCGACCTCCGGTTCTATCTAGCCTTACCTGTGCACACGGACCTCTGTACAGGCGGACCTCCCTTGTCCGACACTCGTGGGACCAAAATGAACATGTCAAACAAAAAAAATAACATTTTTTACAAGGAGGTCGGTCCTCCCAAAAAACCAACAAAGGTGGCTTCGACTACTGCTACAGCTGAGAGCAAGGCAGTGGTCAGACCGCCGCTATTAGGAGCTAGAGGGGGCATAAGCGAAAGGGCTGGTCCCAGTACGAGTACTGCAGGAGGCAGTGGGGGGCGAGGAGGCTTGGGTAAACTGGCCTCAAATCAGTCAATGGCAGAAGCTGCGGGGGCAACGCTGCGTAGGACAAATAACCCCCATCCCACCTCAACCTCTTATAGAGGACGGGGGTCGGCACCTGCTTCTAGGATTAACCGGCAGGTTGCCATAGAAGGGCTTAGTACCTCTAGGCAGTTCATAAGCGCAGAACGGGGGGGGGGCCGGCTAAACATGTCCGTCCCTCCAAACAAAACTATTATGAAAAGAAGGCGGCCAGCAGGGTCATATTTAGACTAGGAGAGGTAGCAACAGACCAGCTAACCGAAGACCAGGCTAAATCGCTAGAGTGGGCAAAGGGAGTAATATCCGACTTGGGAAAACCGGCGGGTGCTACTCCCAAAAGACAACGGTCTGCAGAGCAGACAATGGAAAGGGCCGCCAAAAGACAGAAGGCAGGTGGCCAAAAATATCCAACCTTTAGTGAGGTGGTAAAAGGCGGCGGTGAGATACTGGCCGTCATCGACAAAGGAGAGGAGGAAGGAGTGATTCCTAAGGAAAAATGGAGGTGGATTGAGGAGGCTAACGCCGAAGTGTACCTTCAGATCCTAGAGGAGCACCCCGGACCCCCTCCCCTTTGTCATGACGCAGGCTGGTATCAAGGTAGAGCAAAACTCATCGCCTGCGAAGACAATAGGTCAGCCACGCTCTGCAGGTTGGCCGTAAACAAGATAGGAGAGGTTTGGCCGGGTGCCAAACTCGATGCGGTCAGCAAGGATGAAATTCCAAGCAGGCCTCGAGCTCGAGTTTGGATTCCGGCAAAGCCGGCAGAGCCAAACAAAATTGAAGAAATTTTCAAGTCCTGCAACAGAGACCTGCCAACACATAATTGGAAGGTAGGGAGAATAGAGGAGCCAGTAGAAGGTAGGCGACAGGTGATGCTCATCCTCAATGGAGAATCGCTCGGCTCTTTGACGCAGAAAAACAATGTCGTGAGGTTCGGGTTCGTTGACGCAACCATTCGAATCTATCGCAGCGACGAGCCAGCTTTGAACTCAGATGAGGAGAGTGACAAAGCCAGCTTGCGGAGCGATACTGCAGAAGGGTTGGCCAACAGCCAATGCTCAACCGACTCGGAGAGGCTGACCGGTGTGGGGCCGCTTTTTAACGAAGATGATCTCCTTGATGACATTGAGATCTCGGAGGAGGACGTCGAGGTCACGATGGTGGAGATGAAACGGACAGATTCTCATGAAGCTGATCCAAATTAATCTCCACCACTCCAAACTTGCGTCCGCGCATCTCTCCGTCCGCTTGGCTGCCGGTGGACTTGACATAGCCCTCATTCAAGAGCCGTGGATATACGGCAATAAAATCTGCGGCCTCGGAGTGAAGGGATTTAAAATGATTGCCGTACAACACAGAGGTAAGATTCGTAGCTGCATCCTCGCTAAAAATAATATAAATATCTTCTTGCTCCCACAGCTTAGTAGCGGCGACATGGTGGCGGCAAGCATCGAGCTCGGGAAAACCGGTTTTTGGCTAGCCTCCGCCTACATGGCCTATGACAGAGAAGCTCCGCCGGACGAAGTCCGTACTCTGGTGCAAGAGGCAGCCCGGAAGAACAAACATTTGGTTGTCTCCTGCGACGCAAATGCTCACAATATCCTGTGGGGGAGCAGCGACACTAACTCTAGAGGTGAGTCACTACTGGACTTTATCTTAGAAAATAAAATTAGTGTTTTGAATTTAGGCTCAGAGCCGACTTTTGTCACTATGAACAGAGAGGAAGTTTTAGACATCACCCTGGCTTCCGACATGTTCTCTAATCACATTAAAAGATGGCGAGTTTCAAACGAAAATTCGTTCTCAGACCACCGGTATATTGAATTCGAAATCGACACTAGGTCTCCCCAAGTTAGCCAGTTCAGGAATATACGGAAAACTGACTGGGGAGTTTACAATAAAAAATTAAGAGCTTTACTGCCAAAGAAAGCCCCCAAAAACCCCACTACTCGTGGGGAGTTGGATAAACTGGTTAATCAGGTAACTAAAGCAATGAATAGCTCGTTAGCAGCCAGCTGTCCGGTTGTCCGACCCAGAGGGAAGTCTAAACCACCCTGGTGGTCCAAGCAGCTAACCTCACTACGACAATCCCACAGAAAACTATTTAATCTGGCCAAGGCCTAGAGAAGGTCAGAGGACTGGCAAGCCTATAAGGCTGAATTGAAAAACTACAAAAAAGCAGTTAGAACTGCGCAGCGTGAATCATGGCAAAATTATTGCAAAGAAATTGAGGAGACTTCAGAAGCGGCCAGATTAAGAAAAATTCTCTCAAAGACGCCATGCAACCTAGGCTACCTACAAGGTCAAGGGAATACATGGACTACGTCAAGTGAGGAATCGTTAGGTCTTCTCCTAGACACACACTTTCCAGGTAACACGCCGGTGGAACAAAACCATTCCGCCAATAATGAAAGGCAATCCGACCTAGGAAATCTCTTAGTTACACACTCAAAAATCGAATGGGCTATTAATACTTTTGGTCCTTATAAATCGCCAGGAATGGACGGTATCTACCCCGCTGAACTGCAGCAATCACGGGGCATTGTACTACCGTTTATCAAAATTGTCATTAGAAGTTGTCTTAACATGGGCTACATTCCGCTAGGATGGAGGGAGGCAAAAGTCTCCTTCATACCCAAGGCAGGTAGGTCCTCACACACTAACCCTAAAGACTTCAGACCCATTAGTCTAACGTCTTTTCTTCTCAAGATCCTGGAGAGAATAATAGATGAATACATACGGGGTGTCGTGCCTTTAAATAGGCTCTCTTCGGCGCAACATGCCTATACTAAAGGGAAGTCCACAGAAACCGCCTTACACTCACTCGTCGGATTGGTGGAAAAAAGCTTATCAGACAAAGAGTTTGCATTGGTTGCTTTCGTAGACGTAGAAGGCGCCTTCAACAATATAAATGCAAACGCTATAGTAGATTCATTGGAAGATTTTGGAGTTGAACCACATATCGTAGCCCTGATAGAAGATATACTCATCAAAAGAAAGGTAACGGCTAAATTAGGAAGCACTACTCTAAGCAGACAGGTCTGCAGAGGCACACCACAAGGTGGAGTCCTCCCCTCTTCTTTGGATTTTGGCAGTAAACTCCCTGTTACTGACCCTGGAAAGAGGGGGTTGCCACGTCACAGCTTACGCAGATGACGTAGCAATCGCCGTTAAAGGCAAATATCCTAATACCCTTATGGATATTCTGCGCTCTAACATGGCCACGCTTAGAAGCTGGACTGAGAGCAGGGGACTCGATATAAACCCCTCAAAAACTCAAATAATTCTCTTTACAAAGAAACATAGGCTCCCTATAACCTCCCCGCTAATTTTTAAGGGTGTGGAGATTCCTTTGAAAGAGGATGTCAAGTACCTAGGACTCATATTAGACAGGAAACTCACGTGGAAATCTAATATTGATGAAAGAGTAAAGAAGGCCAACGTTGCATTATACACTTGCAAAAAAGCGGTCGGTATCAAATGGGGACTAACACCCCGTATTACGCACTGGCTCTATACTTCGGTAGTTAGGCCAATCTTAATGTACGGAATACTTGTATGGTGGCCATCTGCTCAAAAGGCGACTTACGCTAAAATCATGAGTAAGGTCCAAAGAACAGCTTTTTTATGCATCTCTGGCGTTCTAAGGACTACTCCAAACAAAGCGCTGGAAGTGCTAATCAACTTACCTGCCCTAAATCTGGTAGGAAAACACGTGGCCGCCGCCTCGGCGCTCAGACTAAAAAGTATGGCGCTATGGAAAGACCGGTGCTTTGGCCACGCTTCCATTTTGCACTCTCTGAATAGTCATAAACAAGAAATAGACTACTCTATCCCTAGACTCACCTTCGAAAGGCTCTTCAAGACGAGTATACCGTCAAGAAGGGAGTGGCATACAACAAGACCATGGAGAAGGGGAGAATTAAACTTTTATACAGATGGTTCCAAGCTAGACGATAAGGTTGGCTACGGAGTTTTCTCGAAGGAATTAGGACTGGAACTACCGTTCGACTACCAGACTACTGCAGCGTCTATCAGGCTGAGGTAGTAGCTATAAAAGAAGTGGCTACATACCTAAATACGCACGCCGTAACAAAAACGACTATAAATATATTCTCGGATAGCCAGGCGGCCATAAAATCAATGAATGCGGCTTTACTAAGATCGAAGGTTGCACAGGAATGCCGGGCAGCTCTAAATGATATTAGTGACGTATTCAAGGTCAGCCTTATTTGGGTTCCGGGACATAGAGATATTGAGGGAAACTGTAAAGCAGATGAGCTAGCCAGAAAGGGTACCGCTCTCCAACTGCTGAGTGATAAAGGTGCCATTGGAATACCCATGGCCACGAGTAAACTAATAATAAAAAAACCACTTTATCCAAGAGGCCAATAGGTCATGGAGAAATGAAGATACGTGTCTAACAGCTAGGCTACTATGGCCGCAAATAAACAAGAAAAGAACAAAGGAACTGCTTAGTCTCTCAAGAGACAATATCTCGAAGGTCGTGGCTTGTTTAACCGGTCATTGGCTATTTGGCAGGCATTCCTCGAGACTAGGAGTTTTCTCCCATGAATATTGCAGAAGCTGCATAGATGAGGAAGAGGAAGAAACAGTTGAGCACTTCCTTTGCAATTGTCCAGCCCTAGCTAAAATCAGAGCAGGTTGTCTAGGTAAATACTTTTTTAATTCTCTTACAGAACTGTCTGGCGTGGGGTTGGCATCAATACTACGCTTCATAAGAGCCACGAAATGGTTCCACGAAGGAAGATAAATGAGGTTCCCGTGTAGCACAGTGGTATCACAACGGACCTGTAAGGTCTAAGTGAGTTGGTCGTGCAGACCGACTACCACCATAACCTAACCTAACCTAACCTTCCAACGCTGGAGCTCCCCTGTAAATTGGCACGTTTAGGGGAGCTTTGCTTTGGCGTGGTGCTGCTGGAGCGTTGTCGCTTCAGATCAGCTGGTTTTTGAGCCAACTCTCTTGCCTCGTCAATGCTGTGACCTTTTCTCAGGAAGTACTTTAGGCGCTTTCTGGCGGCACCGCAAAGCCGCACCTTGTCTTCGTCCTTTCTTCCTGTGTCACGAGTGGGAGAAGATAATAGTTTCTCCTCTTCCTCTGGTGATATGGTAGAAGCTTTGCCATCTGGCCCCAGGGCCATGTCGTCAACTTCCATATCGGTGCTTTCGCTGACAGTCGCAGGGCACTGTTTGCCCTTAGCTGCCTGCGATGTTGTTGGTAATTCGGCACTGTTTACCGAAAGGTCGTTATCGACCTGGTTTATATTAGGCACTTCTGCCTTTTTTAATAAGTTGTTCGACTCTGCCATGTGGTCCCACTAGTGAAGGGGAAGGGAAGGTCGAGCCACGACAGTGCCCCGGTGTCGCGGTAAGGCTAATTACAACCAGAGGGCGCCCGATATCTGGAGGTCACCGTTATAAGACACACTTACGTAGTGCCATTCATCCTATAGGCACGGTTCGAATTACACCTAGGATTACGGGTTTTTTCGAGTTATGCCTCTCTAGATCCGCCATTTTTGGTTAAAAGCAGGGGCACCTCGTGCAGGAGTGGCATTCTGCCACAATGGTCGGTCTTTAGGCTACTGGCACAACTGCCATACGCCTCTGTGTGCATTCCCCCAAGAAGCAACGTACACTTCACCCCCCTGCTCAATATTACTATTCTTTTTTTTCAATAATTATCCTGGAGGATCTTTAATAGCGACGGTGCCTTTAATAGTTGGCATCCAAACTGGGGATCCCCAAAAGCAACAGCAGAGGTAATAAGCTCTTTAAATTCGTTAGTCAATCAAGTCTAATTCTTTTGAACGATGGCTCACCAACCCACTTTACAACACACCATACAATCACTCATGATGATTTAACCGTAGCATTACCTTCCATAGCCCTACAAAGTACTCGACAAGTAGAATCCTGCCTTTTCGGCAGCGACAACTTCCCAATAATCACAACCATCTTTAACAACCAATCAAACACCACAATAAATATCAGACCCAGGTTTAACCTTAATAAAGCTAACTGGAATAAATTAAGCATCCTATCGAATATACCATACTATGTCAAGCTAAACCACACAGCAATAATACAAATAAAGAAGCGGCCACGCTACACAAAATCATACTCCTAAGCGCAAGTGAAGCAATCCCTCAAACGAACTACAATACGAAAAAATTTACCCCTTGGTGGAACATAGAACTCAAAAAATTGAAGAAAGATAGAAATCGTTTTTGGAATAAAGTAAAAAGACACATAACAACTGAAAACATAGTAAACTACAAAAGAGCAAACGCTCTTACTAAAAGAGAACTTAAATTATCCAAAAACAAGGCAATGCATAAGTTTACAAGCCAAATTCACCCCCATTCACCCACTGGACAGATATGGAACACTATACGTCGATTATGCGGCTTAAAGCCACACCTTCCGATACACAGTAGCCCTACAAGATCCAATCCAAACTACCACAACCAATAAACTTACAATAGCCAACTCATTTGGAAAATACTGGTCAAATGAAGCCAGCGACACCAACTTTGCACGATCATTTTTAGACCAAAAATACTCCTCCTTAACACCAATTAACAGCTTAACCCCAAGCAAAACTGCGCTCCAAATAGAAAGCGATATAACTCCAATAGAACTCTCTATAGCTCTGTCAAAACTTAAGGGTCGCACCCTTGAAGGTATTGATAAAATTTCTTACCCCATAATAAAAAACTTACCGGCGGCCATGAAAACCCGTTTACTTAGTCTTTATAACAACATTTTGAGCAATCAAATTCCCTAAATGTACAATAAAACAAACCAAGATAAATCCTCCGTCCAATATCCTTGAATCCGGTCTGCGCAAAATTATTAGACAAAGTAGTAGCTAATCGGCTATGGTGGTTTGTTTCCTGCAACAAACTACTACATAGCCAGCAAACCGGTTTAGAAAGGGTAAATCAGTGTCTGATTATCTAGTATATCTAGACCATCAGATCACGTCCTCCTTATCCTAAAAAAAAGCATTTGTCAATTATCTCACTCGACTTTACTAAAGCATATGATAAAATCGGAGTACACACCATTCTAGACCAGCTTTCAGAATGGAAAATAGGTCCTAAAATATTAAACTACATCAAAAATTTTATGACAAACAGAAAAATTCAAATAAGAGTAGACTCGCACTTCTCCGAAACATATCCACTCCAGAAAGGGATACCCAAGGATCCCCAATTTCAGCCATACTATTTCTTATAGCATACCACAAACTCAGCTACATTTTATCATTGCAAAAAGAAATAGACTTTCTGGCTACGCAGACGATTTCACTCTCATAGAAAAAATGAATAAACATGAAAATACAAACATAGATCTCAACGACATTCACAATGATATTTTGAACTGGTGCAATTACTCAGGTGCAAGCCTCTCAACAGAAAAAAGTAAACACATACACATATGCAGGAAAAACACTGTCACAAAGGGATAGTGGGAACCTAAAGGTGACAAATATTTATAAAGTGGGTGCTTCAATGACAAAACAATAATAGACCGTTTGTGTTTTATTAAATCAGTCTCGTTCATATTTCAGCAGGAGGTATATTATAATAATTAGGCGTTGGCATTGGTATCGAGTTTTGGATGTGTGTCTCTTGCAGGGTAATTACGTGTGGTCTGATTTGTGTGAGTAATATTTGTAGTTCAATGTAGCAGTTTTGGTATCCTCGTGTATTCTATTGTATGATTTTTAGTGAGGGTGTCACATATCAGTAGAATAGATTTTTTTTTTGTTGTCGGGACAACTAGCAAGTGCACACTCAGACATTAATTAAGTCCATTGTACTACACTTGGATTCCCTTTTAATTCTCTTTAAATCTACCCGATGTCCGAAGAAATCTGAGTAGATCTTGTGGTGCCAAGGAGCCAAGATGGTCGCTTCTCAACACATCAGTGCCAAAGACCTCAAACCTGATTCGAACAAATGCGGGGCAGACACACAGGAAGTGGTCCACCGTCTCATCCTCCTCTTCAAAAGCTGGGCAGAGTACACTGTCTAAGATACCCAACCTTTCCATGTGCTTTGCTCATCATCAGTCCAACCAGCCGTCTGCAGTCCCCTCTGCTTAATGACAAAAGGGTTTGCGACAGTCGATCGGACATGACGGGTAACATCAGTTTAGTCCATCTGCAGCCTCTCTCAGCCTGCCAAGCTCGCTTGTGGGTGGTAGTTACCCATTTGCTCACCGTGGCTGTGATGGCCGCAGAAGGGAGTGGCAAATTGGCATCTTAGTTAAGGAGTCAGAGGTCTCGTTATCCGCGATACCCACGTGTCCCGGGACCCATGTTAGCATCAGGCTATTATGTCTACCGACATAGTTCAGCCTGGATTTACAGGACTTGACTACCCCTGATGTGGTTGGAGGGCTGTCTAAGGCCATAAGCGCAGCTTGGCTGTCGCTGCAGACACAAATAGATCTGCCTCTTCATCGTTTTTCCACAACAAAGTTCATCGCTTCTTGAACTGCATACACCTGCATTCCAAGAGCAAAGTGCAGTTTTATCCCGCTGGATTCCTCGTAGACCCCCGAGCCGGAGCCATGCTCGGTCCTGGAGCCATCCGTAAAAATGCGAAAACAGTGTTTGCCGGGCTCATTTTCGGAGTCTTCCCACAGCTCAGCCTCTGGTAGCACTAGACTGTATCTCTTTTCAAGTGCGACTCTTGATGGCATGGAGTCAAGGGGCATGGAGAAAATTGTTGGATCGACGTCCATGCCTTCTCTGCGTTCCAATGCCGGACAGGGGCCATACCAGTTCCCATTGTGTTTCAGTCTGCAGATGGCCTTCAAGGCCGCTCCTTGGAGGAAAGCATCAAACCAATCAGAGCATCTAATGCCGGGCCTGGAGTAGTCGGAAAAACTCCGGTGCAACAGATGGCCACAGTGGGTTGTAGTCTCGATAAGGTCCTCCTGACTCCCACTAGAGAGAGTCTACTCACCCAGACCACTGATGCATAGGTGATAATGGGTCTTATCACAGCCGTGTAGATCCATAGGACCTTGCTAGGAGAGAGACCCCACGTTTTCCCAAAGACACCTTTGCACTGCCAGAAAGCTGTCAGTGCTTTGGATGCTTTTGTTTCAACGTGTGATTTCCATAGGAGTTTACTATCGAGGATTACTCCAAGATATTTAACTTCCTTGGAGAGCTGGATTGTGACTCCTTTTAGCTTTGGCAGAACGAGTCAAGCTTCCTCCTTCTGGTAAAGAGGACAATACCAGTCTTGGCGGGATTTGCCGATAGCCCATTCGCACAGCACCAAGTGTCAATCCGATCGAGAGTTTTCTGCACTTTCCTGCAGATGTTCATAAGCGAAGGGCCTGTTACCAAACAAGCAACATCGTCCGCATATGCTTGTGCGTAGACTCCCGAATCGTTTAAGGTGGTGAGCAAAAGCATTAGTATCGCAACATAGGAGGAGGCCCAGATTGCGCCGCTTACAAAACCTCACGAGACTAGTGACCTTCCCGGGTGGTGGTCCTTCCAGAGCATCGTAAGGAAAATAAGCAGATGCAATCACAAACTTCGACCATCCGCGTCTACCTCTGTAACACACCTCAGCCGCTACCAGGTCTTGGCAACAGAATTACTCAAGACCCGTCACAGTGAGATGGGATGATACTATAAGACCGGTCCTCCTGTCATATAATAACATGGCCCCTTTCAGCGCACTTAAGCCACTGAGACGGCCCCTAAAGACCCAGGGCTCTTGCTGTTATGTGGGGTAATGTGTGCAGCTGGGTAAGCCTTCTACTTAGCAGTGCAGTAGCGGCTTTGGAATGCTGCAAGTTAATCTGCGTCACCGTCAAGGGACGGTAGCTACAGGAACCGTCCGAGCCAATCATTTGAGAAAGACATGGAAGCTGACCGTCCCAAAGAAGAGACTCAGACGGTTCCCGTACCGTGAGCCCATGACATCAACACTGGCCTCATCCACTCGCACCACAAGAGCAGCCCCTTCCTTTCCTTCCCGGTTTTTGCTCTTGGTGTAAGAGAGGACTCGCCAAAGCCTCGTGTTGATGCCCGGATTCTGAGCACGTAGACAGGATAGGACATCCGCCGTAGACAGGTCTGGATCCGGAATCCAGCAGATGGCCTTCCTGAGGGGTACACTCTCCTCGCTGTAGGCTGCGAAGCGAGTGGTCCCCATGGGGAGCACGTTATTGACCACGGTCCTGATCCATTTGTCCTGGACATTTTGTCGAGGCGCCGATAGGGACGTGGCTCAGCAGAACCTCGTACCTTGGGGGGTCGTGGCTCGGCCATTGGCGGCAACCGCAGGGCAGGGAGGTGTGCTGCTTTCAGCCACCGTCCTTCTCCACTTACCTCGAGAGCGAGACAACTTGGGAGCGCCCGTGCCCACCGAGGATTCGGTAGCTTCCGTGGGTGTCACTTCCGCTGACCGAGGTCATTTGGAAGACACACACGCAGAAGGCCAGGCAGAGTCTCATGAGGATTTCTCCCGCATGAGCCTTGCAGCCTTGCCCGCCACTTTCTTCTCTCCCTCCTTGCCACGTTCTTCGATTTCCCGGCTTCTTTGGGAGGTCGTGCAGCCGCCGAAGAGACCTCACAACTCAGGCCCTCCGAAACAGAAAAACGTTTCTCAGACTATTAAGGAGAGGAGATTGCGATAGCAACCCCAGTCTCCTCCAGGATGCGCTCTCGCTCGTAGAGCTGAGAGACTTGGGTAATGGTTGGGGCCTCCAGAATCCATGCCCCTGCCGCCGAAGCGGGTGGATTGCCACTTGTGTAGATTCCACCTGGAGTAATATCGTCTGTATTTTCCATTACCAAGGATGGTTTTTGTTCTGGACTACTCCCTAGCCAGTTTGGTTCGCGTATGGCACCCTGATTCTATGCCAACTTTGAGTCATCACACGAGGTTGAACCCATCCCATCAGGGAAGGCCACTCGTGTGGCCACCACCTGGGACGCGCCCGATTGTTTTGAATTAACTAAATAAAGATTTAATAAGTATTTATATAAGGTGTAAGTAAATTAGAAATAAGTATGTATAAGTAGTTCTAGTTATAAGAATATTAGGGTAATTAACGTTGTGGTTAGTTGTAGCAGAGAATGTTAATGCAATGAGAAGGAGCAAATGTTAAAAGAGCTTTTTTCGAGTTCTAATTTGTAGATTCATAATAAGGTCATTTCAAATTCAACTATCTTCACGAGTGGGGAATTGCAGATATTTACCACGCGAGTGACGCGAGTGGAGGGTTTCTATATTTACTTACCACGCTAGGACAGAAATTCAGATTTTTTCTGCGTTTACCATACTACTGAGGAAGTTCATAAGATTTTTCGGCACACTACTAAGGAAATCGAAGCGAATAAATTTGCGATTAAGAAGGCCGCGCGGCAGTTAGTTTGTGGTGCAGAAGCTAAAGTCGGCGGAATTATTCGTTTTGTTTTTTGGCACGTATATAATTCAGGTTCAAGTCCTGAAGTCATATTTTTTTTCTTGCACATTTTTTTTTTACAATTCAAACCAGGAAAGTTTGGTAAAATTTTTGAGTTTATTTTAATTAAAATTTCTTTAAAATACTGTTTTTTTTTTGTATTTTATAAATGGAAATTTCTTTTCGGTATAAAATAGTTCATACTGGATATGACCTGAATTTTATATAAATCAATCAAAACAGAAAATATGTACATATATCTATAATCTATATTATTTCATCAAATCCAAATTATATTGATGAGAAAATATCATTCTAATATCCGTCCAGAAAGCCAAACGCGCATACACACATGCATATTCATATAATTACGCATACAAACTTTCAACTAACGCAGAATATGTGCATATAAAACTGCGAATCGAATAAATGAGTGATTTAGGAAAGATCATTAATAATTGCAAATTAGCGCAATCGTGAAAGACGCGTCGTGTATGCAGTACATCGTCTCATATTTGACTCAGGTTCAAATCCTGTGCACAGTTTTTTGTTCGATATTTTTATTTCATTTTTTATATTTGGTTTAATTGAAATTGATTTAAAATAGTGTATTCAGGTTTTTCTAATACCAGTTCTTTAGAAATTTATTTTCTATATAGCATTATTCATACTTCTTTTGAATTGATTTATATGTAAAACAGCCATAAAGGCAATCATATGAATATGCATTCCTATATTTAATCTCTTCAGTCAAATCTGAACTACTTACATACACATATTGATGAGAAAATATTCTAATATCCATCCAGGAACCCAGCAAAACCTGCGTGACCGAAACTCTCACACAATTACACTTTTTTATTTGTTACTAACACATATGCACTCGTATTTGTTTGGAAATCGACTTTTTTTTTTGATTCTCCGTCACCTTTGGCAAATGTGTAAGCAGTAAGCAAACTTTATTCATATCTTTTTTCTCATTTTTGCATCAATAGAAATAGAACAAAAGAAAACGATAAGTGGCTGTCAAACCAATAAGTCAAAAAGATATCTTTTCTCTCTTTTTGATATCAAAGTAGGCCGAGAATCAAATTGTCAACCTTTGGCAAATGTGTAAGCAGTAAGCAAAGTTCATTCAAATACTTTTACTCATTTTTGCATCAATCGAAGCAAATAAGCGCCGTAGGCGAATGGGTTGGTGCGTGAGTACTATTCAGAATTCACACAGAGAACGTCCGTTCGAATCTCGGTGAAAGCAAAATTAATAAAAACATTTTTCTAATAGCGGTCGCCCATCAGCAGGCAATGGCAAAACACCGAGTGTATTTCTGCCATGAAAAAATTCTCCTCATAAACATTTCATAAAACAAAATAAAATAAATGTATAAAAAAATTTTTTTTTTTGTGATTCGAACCAAGGATTTTGGATCGGAAGCCCACATTGCTAGCCGCTAGGCTATCGCGCTGTGCTGCCGGCGCTGACCTAAAAGTTATTTTGTTCGTCGCTACGTTTATATGAAACTGGCACTGGCAAACGAATCCATATGTATGAAAGGGATAAAAAATTACACGTACACAAAATTTTTGGCACGATTTTCCCAACGCTTTTAACAAAGTGATTGCAAAGGGGCGGGGCTAGTGACAGTTTACAGACCACGCGTGGCGGTTATGTGCAGGGTAACATGGCCACCACTCTTCTTGCTGGGAAGCCTAACGCGCATACTCACATATGTGTATAAATATATGTACAATCTACCACCATTCTAACAAACCCAGAACACAAGCTTCTGCGCACACTTGACACAGGGCATGTAAAGAACAACAACCATTCGCTGTGGCCGCCTACTCCTTACCCTTCAGGAAAATACGGTATATCTACAATACATATACGGTTGTTCACACACGATTCGCTAAAAAGGAATCCGCGCGCATTCAAAGGCACAGCATTGTGCCCAAAATTATGAATTATGAAGCGAAAACAAAACTGCCCCATAATATACAGTGGCTCAATAAAGAACTCGGACAAACCTTAGTTAAAACTTTGTATAAAAAACACTGCTAAAATAAAGGCAATTTGAAACAATATTTTTTGATTTCTAAATGCTTTATTTATATAATTTAAGAAATAACAAAAACATAAGATAAGTCGTGTACACTTCTTTTACAATAACAAAAAACTTTCAAAATGAGGAAAATTCACGCCAAAAAAGAACTCGGACAACTGGCATCACTTCGTAATTTCTGACAGTTTAAATGGGGGAATCCCATTTTTTAAATTATATATAGGTAATTGAGGAACGATCGACAGTTTTGGAAGTAAATTGTGTCAATAAAATTGTGTCAAGTACGCATTTTCTTGTTCCTTTTTTGTAAAATGAGTCGACAACGTGGCCAAACTTCGGTGGAAGTGCGAAAAATAATTATTGAGCACCATAAAAATGGAAAAACCATGCGTGAAATCGGCAAACTTGTAAATCGACCGCGAACAACTGTATGTGACACCATAAAACGCTTTAAAGAAACAAAATCTGTAGAAAACGAAGTGAAATCAGGACGGCCAAAGCCTTTTACGGACGCTAACGAGCGGTGGATAGTAAACCAAGTCAGAGCAAATCCTCATTTAAGTGCTCCAAAACTTACAACACAAGTTAAAGAACATCTTGAAATTGACTGCAATGCGGAAACTTTGCGATTAGTTCTAAGAAAAAACTACCTCAATGGCAGAGTCGCAAGAAAAAAACTTTACATTAGTAAGGAAAATAAAAACAAACGAGTTAATTTTGCAAAAACCTATAAAAATAAGGACATTGAACTCTGGAAAGATGTGATATTTTGCGACGAAAGCAAATACAACATATTCAGATCAGATGGGCAGTCGTATGTATGGAGGAAGCCAAATGAGGAGCTGAAAGAGAAAAACCTGCGTGCCACTGTTAAACACGGCGGCGGTTCAGTGATGGTTTGGGGATGTATGTCCGCCTCCGGACCCGGAAATCTTTTTTTTGTTGATGGCATAATGGATCACAAGCAATATCTTTCAATTTTAAAAAGAAATTCAATTCAAAGTGCTGAAAAATTGGGTATAAAGGAACAATTTTATTTTTACCAAGACAATGACCACAAGCATAAGGCGCTTGATATTCGCTTGTGGTTGATGTATAACTGCCCGGAAGTGCTCGAAACTCCACCACAGTCCCCTGATATAAACGTCATTGAGCATTTACGGGCGCATTTGGAGAATAAACTCAAAAATCACAAAATTTCAAACAAAAAGGACCTCGTAGCTGCTCATAAGGACGAATGGCCTAAAATTGATCCTTCCGTTTGCAGAAATTTGGTGGAGTCAATGCCGAAACGACTAAATGCTGTTATTAAATCCAAAGGGTTTCCCACAAAATATTATTTTTTATTTTTATTGGCTTTTAAAGTAAAATTAATTTCCATGTCCGAGTTCTTTTTTGGCGTGAATTCTCCTCATTTTGAAAGTTTTTTGTTATTGTAAAAGAAGTGTACACGACTTATCTTATGTTTTGGTTATTTCTTAAATTATATAAATAAAGCATTTAGAAATGGAAAAATATTGTTTCAAATTGCCTTTATTTTAGCAGTGTTTTTTATACAAATTTTTAACTAAGGTTTGTCCGAGTTCTTTATTGAGCCACTGTACTTAGATACCTTTTTAGACCTTTTTTATGAAGTGTAATTTATTATTTGGTATATGAATACTTATATTAATGTCGAGTGTTAAGTGTTACAGCTTTGAAATAAAAAGTACATATTGATTGAAAAATTTTGGTTACAAATTTTGAGACATCGGTCTCTTTTGTTATGAACAATACTGCACATCAACACAACTCGCAGAAGCTTCAGTGATTTCTTCAATATTAAATGTTTGGCACTTTGTGCTTCATGGGAAGGCTGAATGTCTGCACAGTAGCCTACAAAAAAACCGCGCTCTTATTTTACAGTAAGTTTATTTCTTTGCTGCTAATATGCATATGCTTTTGTGCACTTTTTATCAATCGGAGAACCACATACGTAAAGGAATATGTTAACTTTATATTTATATACCACGCGAGAACTAAAAATAATGGTTTAGAAATTTTCCCTAGTATCGAAATGTCCTGGCCAGAACTTTTTCATATACTACTTGTCGTTTTTTTGTGCCTATTACTGTAGCTTTTGCGAACACTTGACTCACAGCAGCTGCGGCTGTCGAGCAGTTGGAACACATATTTACATACATAGAAGCGTGCATACATATATACGAAGCCGCGGCCACTCGACATCACAAAAATTCAAGACTTACAAAATATTGGCAAATAATTTCAATTCGACGCGAAATATTCCAATATTGACTATTTTCGGATGGTCGCGAAAATTGGCATATGGGGGGCTCGTTTTATGAATGAAATTGAAATATGAGCTCTAACTTATGAATGAACTTTTTGTTTTTGATCTAAATTGTTCAGCGCCGTCGCTGATAGAATCATGGCCGCTGCGACTGCGTCTACGAATGTATTTTGTTTTTGTAGTCGCTAGGCTTAGATTTTAGCTTTGGGCGACATGCGCATGTGAGGTATGTGTTTTTGTTGTGTTCTAGAACATTTTAGAATGTGTGGTGGCAAAGCGGCCATCGCGTTATGCTTGCTGTTGCTTTTGCGTCTATCAAAGTATTGTGTTTTCGTAAGTACAATATTAGGAATATCGACTGGTGAAAGACAAAAGTACACGGAAGCAAGAAGGGAGCGCTGTGCTCGCGCATATGTATATGTATGCTTGAATGTATGAACGTGCATGGATGTAGTAACATATGAATACAATTATTTTGTAGGAAGTTTAGAAGGCAAGTATGTATGTATGTATATATGCTAGGACATAAAGTCGGTATATATGCATACATAGAGCAGAATTGTTTTTGCACTTGTTAGGAAGAAACTCGTTCACTAGTGCGCATGTGTATTTGATTTCTTGTAAGAATGTGATGTGGTATGACATGTGTACATACATAAGTCAAGGTTATTTGGGCATACTTGCATATGTGATATGATGTTCTTGCGCTTGTGCATTATTGTTTTTCATATACAAATGTACATACATACATATGTATGTAAATGCTGTCGAATACATAAACTATAAATTAACATAATTACAATATAAAATAAGTGTTGATTTATCTTAAACCATTCTTTTTTTCTGAATGCAAATACCTCCTATTGACATGTACATACATATTATGTACTTATGTATATTTCATATACCATCATTTATTTACATATAAAGTATACGTTCATTTATGTACATATGTATGTGTGTAATGAAAAACTTCATGAATTACTTTCAGAACTTTATTAAAATTTATTCGCGCCGCGAGCATGCACAAAACCTTTTGTTCACAACGCAGGCGCAGAAATAAACGCTCTGCGTATTTATCCTCCCCACGTGACTCGCCATCAATTCTCGGCACAAATTTTTTTTTTCGTTTTTAAATTTTTTTTTTTTTAATGTAATCGTAAAAAAATTTGTAATACATTTTATGAATCCGCTTATCATTTCAAAAGTAACAAAATGGTCAAAAAATAAGCATTCGAAGAAATAAACGCACCGCCTATTTTTCCTCGCCACATGTTAGACTCGAGTTCAATTCCCGGCGCAAACTTTTTTTTATAAATTTTTATTTTTAAATCGTTTTTTTTTAATGTAATTGAAAAAAAAAATTATGTAATAAATTTTACGTATTCGCTTATTATTTCAAAAATACGAAAATAGTAAAAATTTAATTGGTTTAATGTCGAGGTGAGAAATGTGTTGTGTGTTGAGGTGAAAAATGTGTGGTGTTTCTAATTTTTGAGTGGGCAAAAGTCAGTGAGGTGTCTATAAACTCGGTGTGCTAAATGACCTTATTACAAATCTTTCAAATCTCAATTGTACTAAAAAAAGCTCACAGTAACATTTGCACCTTCTCATTGCATTAACATTCTCTGGTTGTAGTGTTAGTTGGGTTACTTTTTTTGTTAGGTTTTTTTACCTGTGATTGTAGTCGTTTCGATGTGTTTTTTGGTAGGATTTGTATCTTCTGCTTTAATGTAGATGTGGATTCTAAGCTGTCTTCTGTTTCTGATTCGCTCATTACATCTGAATATTGCATGACTTTTCTTTCCATGTTATTTTGAGTGAGAGAAGTGGTAGTTGGTGTGGTTGGCTTTGTTGGCTGTACTGCGAGTGGGTGATTAAAGTGTGGTGAGTTTTGATGTTCTGATTGTGAGTTGACTGCTGTTTGTTTAGATCTATGTTGACTGGTGACTTCTGCAAATGTATAGTTGTTGTGTGGATGTCGCTCTTTGTAAATAGCTCGTACAGTTTTGTTGTCGACTTGTGAGGTGATCTTAATTGTTTGGGTTTCTTTCTCGCGTATAAATATGGGACATTTTTTGTCGAGAGTGGTGTGATTAGTATATGTTAGCCCGTTCGCATCATAATTACCGCATTTCGTAGGATTATTACGTTTCTCATTGTTTTCGTCGTTAATATGGTAATTGCTTGCACAGTTATGGCAGGAGTTTGAACTTTTGCAGAATTTAGCGACGTCATTGAATTTAAAACAATTTTTGCATCTCATTGGTTGTGTTAATATCCGATATGTATTGTATTTTTGTTGGTAAAGTTGTTGTAGCAAATGTTAATATAATTAACCCTGTTTCAATCAGGTCATTATTCACCTTTTAAGGATTTTGTTCACTGCGCATACGTTTTGGGGTTTCAGTTCTTCAAAGATTTCATTCTAGGGTATTGATCATAGTTCGTTACAATATATTGAATTTGAAAAGGTCGAGCCAAGGAGCACCAGGAGATTTTGTGGCTCCTAAAACACTCAGGCTAAAAAGCCCATTGTATTTAAAGCTCTGGAAAGGGGGAAGATAGTCAAGGAGGGAGGGAGAAAAGTACCAGAGAAAGAGAGAGGAAAGAATAGAGACAGAGATAGAGATAGTTAGTCCTGTGAGAATTTTCCAGATTCTTTGGCAAATCTGTAAATATCCTCCAGTTTTAGAGAACGAATATTACTCATTCTCATGACATCGGAACCCAATACTCGTAGGTGCGCTCTAGCAAAGACAGGACACTCACAGAGAAAGTGCTCCGTGCTATCCGCCTCCTCCAAGCATGACAGGCATACCGGGTCCTCGATGATTCCAATGGTGGTCATATGCTGACCCCATGGGTTGTGTCCTGTAATGATGCCGACCATCAACCGAATGTCTTTCCTTCTAAGTTTTAGTAGAAAGTTTGACAGTTTTCTGTTCGGACTTGTCACAAAGCACTTTGCAGTTCTGCAGCGTTCTAGACCGGACCATCGCTCTTTATGTAGATTGCCTACATAATCGTTGATCCAATTCTTGATTCCTGTGGAACTGATTCCAATTATTGGCTCTGGCCCCTGTGGGGGCACCGCTGATCCACGGTTGGCCAATTCGTCGGCAATTTCGTTTCCTTGTACACCGGAGTGTCCCGAAACCCATATAAGTACAAGCCTGTTTTGTCTTGCGACAGAATTAAGCTTCTTCTTACATTCTTGAACAATCTTTGAGGTTTGCTTCGCGTTCTCCAGGGCCTTCAATGCAGCCTGACTGTCACTGAAGACTCCAATCTGTTTCCCGCTCCATCTCCTCTCGATTATCCATTCGGCTACTTTTAGGATGGCAAAAACTTCTGTTTGGAAGACAGTTGCCATTCCCCCCATAGCGTAGTGATACTTATTACTATCGTTTAAGTACCATCCGGCTCCAGACTCTATTTCAGTCTTGGACCCATCGGTAAAGAAAATATCCGTCAAACCTCCCTGCATGCATTCTGGATTGCTCCATTGCTCACGCAATGGAAATCTGACATCAAATTTCCTTCCGAATGAATCTGTGGGTATCAGGTCATCTTTAGGTGCCGAAAACAGTGGATACTGCTCCGACCGCAACTTAAAGATTTCTCTGTGTCCCGAAGCTCCATCTTCGTGCCAGAAACCATATTTATGGAGTCTACACATTGCTTTTATTGCATCCTGTTGTATCTTAAGATCCAGGGGGAGCAAATCAAGCATAGCATTTAGGGCATCACCAGAGGTTGTACTCATGGTACCCGTGATGCATAAACATACACTTCTTTGCAGCCTGTATAGTTCCCGGATTGTGGACTTAACCATGCTCAGTCGCCACCAGACCACAGAAGCGTAAGTGATGATTGGTCTGATAAGTGCCGTGTATATCCATAGGACCACAGCAGGTTTCAGACCCCAAGTTTTGCCAAAGGCTCTACGGCATTGCTGAAAAATCTTCAATGCACGATTCACCTTCAGTGAAACGTGTGTCTTCCAAGTCAGCTTCTTATCCAAGATTACTCCTAGATATTTAACTTCGTTGGAAAGACCAAGTGTCACACCTTTCAGTGTTGGAAGACTGAGTCCATCCAATTTCCGTTTTCTCGTAAACAAGACTATGGTTGTTTTGTTCGGATTAACGGAAAGACCTTGCCTCTTGCACCAATCATCGATTTTGTCAAGAATCCTCTGCACTTTCGTGCAAAGCCTCCTTAAGGATTTATCCGATGTTAGCGCACAGACGTCGTCCGCATATGTTTGGACGTGAAAGCCGAGTTCCTGCATCTCCACTAATAGGGAGTCTACGACAAAGCACCACAGCAGCGGAGAAAGAACACCCCCTTGGGGACATCCTTGCTTGGCCCTGACTGTGATTTGCTCGTCGTCGCTCCCACCAGCGGTTAACAGCCTCTCAGAGAGCATGGAGTATATCCATTTTATAATGGCTTGATTAACTCCATGTCGTTCGGCAGAAGAACATATCGAGCCGAAAGTGGCATTATCAAAAGCCCCCTCAATGTCCACGAACACGCCCATTGTGTACTCGTCAGCTTCCAGCCCAGCTTCAATCTTGCTAACAAGATCGTGTAAGGCTGATTCACATGATTTTCCACTCTGGTAAGCGTGTTGATTTCTACTAAGTGGACTTCTCGGCAATACCCCCACTCGAATATGTTTCTCCACTACTCATTCCAGACTTTTCAACATGAGCGATGTCAAACTGATTGGTCTAAAACTTTTTGCTAGGGAATAGTCATCTTTTCCTGGTTTCGGAATAAATACTACTCTTACGCGTCGCCATTGGGATGGTATATAACCAAATGCAAGACAGGCTGTGAAGATCCTTTTCAGGGCCTCAATCAGCCTGTCTCCTCCTTTTTTAAGCATTGCTGGATATATTCCGTCAGCTCCAGGGGACTTAAAGTTCCCAAAGGAAGATAAGGAAAACCTTATCGATTCCCTTGTCGCTATCCGACTAGCAATATACCAGCTGTACCTAGAGGTTCCACCGTTGCCACCGTTATTGTTCATGCCACTCTCAACTTCAGAGAGAGTTCTACTACCCGGAAAATGGGTTTCGAGTAGAGCATTAAACGTTTCCGATTTGGAAATGGTGTATGAACCATCAGGTTTTCGAATGGAATCCAGCCTTACTGAGTGGTCTAAATGAAGGACCTTACAAAGTCTCGCTGTTTCCCTCATTTCTTCGACGTTACTGCAGAAATTTCTATAGGATTCAAGTTTGGCTTGCCGTACTTTTTTCTTATATTCTCTCTGTGTAAGTCGATGATTGGCCCAGTCCTCTTCTGTTTTGGTCTTCAAGGCCTTATTAAGAAGTTTCCTGGACCGTACACGAAGCTTCGACAGTTCAGGGTTCCACCAAGGAACCGCTTTCCCCTGTCTGCTTGGCCTGAGTGGACACAGTTCCTCAAAGCAATTGATTAAAGTACCTTCTATTTTCTTAGTAGCATCTTCAATCATTTCTGCTGATTTGAGTTTTTTCAGGTTTGGTAATCGCTCTGTTACAAGCTCACCATACCTGTCCCAGTCCACATTTCGAGGATTCCTACCGGAAGGTATTGATATTGTGTCAATTCCCAGTCGGAATTCGATAAGACGATGATCAGAAAGAGAGTCCTTTTCCAAAACTCGCCATCGATTGATTTGATTTCCAACTGACCTATTGGTAAGTGTTAAATCAATCACCTCTGCTCTCCTTCTGGTCACAAAAGTTGGTTTGTTACCAGTGTTTTGAATGACCAAATCGGATGACAGGATAAAATCCAGTAACTTGAGACCTCTGGGGTTGCATTTGCTGCCTCCCCACACAATGTTCTGTGAAATTGCAGCACAGCCCACTATTAGGTGCTGTAAAGAGTCGTAGGGTAGGTAGGCCGAAACTATGATAGCTTCGACACTGTTCCCACTTTTCAAGTACTTTATTTTTGCAGCAACGATATCTCCGGAGCATAGTTCTTTTAACATCGTGTGTTCGATCAACCTCGGCAAGATAATACATGCTCGCGGTCTCACATTCCCTTCACAATGAAGTATTTGTCCCCACGACATAGCACTTAGACCACAGATACGCGTGTGACATACCCATGGTTCTTGTATAAGTATTATGTGTGGATTTGTTTGCAGTTTTGCATGCCTACGGCACAAGAGAGCCTTAGACGCTTTGCTATGCTGCAGATTTATCTGTGTAAATGTTACTTCAGTCATGAGACTGAGTATATTTACGCTTTGTCCTCCACCTTATCCTGGACGCGGAACTGGATCTGCCCCAGATGTAGGTGAGGACGGCACCCGTACTTCGACTTAGGAACCTTGAGGGACCCAAGATCGATACCCAGTACCAGGTGGGAGCCCGCCACCGAAGTGGTAGCGGCATTCTGCCTGGTGCACGAGTATACTCTCCAGAGAGTCGTGTCAAGATCCTTATTCTGAACACGGATGCGTTTGAGGAGTTCTGCTGAATTACAGGAAGGACCCGGAATACAGACACTCGCTCGTACCAGCCTTTCTTTGCTACTCTCAACAAGAATAAACTTGCTGTTTTCGCAGGCTGGAATCTTTGCTATCGCTTTTTCTAGCCATTCTCGGGGAAAAAGCATTGGAACAGTGCACCTTTACGATGCCGTCCACCACGCTTTTCCCCTCGAAAGTCGGCGCGTCTTTCGACTCACCGATAGCTTTCCAAAGATAGCTGTCAAGATAGTCTTGTTGCCCTTTGGACAGTAGACCATCTTGTTTGTCGGTATGTATCTCCACCGTCATTGCCTTTGCTGCCATTCTCGCGAATGATTCGCCAGACGATTACGGAAGAGTGTCATTCGACATTTGAGGTCCCTTAGCCTCTGCCTTGTCAGGCAAAGGTTTGTCTGCCTTGGATTGGGTCGAGGATGCAGGCGTTTCCGAATTCCGTCTCTCGACTTTCCTCTTCTTTGCCTTTCTCCTCTTCCCGGTCGTTGGCACAGATCCCGTTTCGTTTTCGGAAGAGCGCAGCGCTACAGAGGAATCCTCTGCCACGCTTTCTCGTTTCCGTTACAGGTGTCGAAGTTGACGGAGCTTGAGTCCTTGCCTTAGCTAGTGCTTCGGCTTGCCTCGCCTTCTGTCTTCTTCGTTTGATCTGCCTTGCGGTTAGACCAACACCTGCGTTCGACTCTCCAATAACTTCGGTCTTTTTACCGGTACTTACCTGATTCACACCAGGTTTAACCGTTGTCAAAGACTTACTCGGTACCAGAGATCCGTCTGAGTCTGCTGAGAGATTGTCCGCCATCTCCACATCCTCCACAACTTGTTCAGTTGCTTCAGATCGTTTCGACGGCGGTATATCGCTCACACTCACTCGGCTCTCCATTGGCATAGCCAATGTGCCATGTTTCACCACTAGTAGTGCGCTTCCTCCGGAACCCTGGGTGTCAGTTCCGGTCATAGGGGAATGTGGGGTTCGTGCCTGCACATCCGATGCCCGAGCCGTCGATTGCTCGACGGGAGGATTTCCCGAAAGTGGGTTACCTCGTGCAGAGATATCCTTTGTTAACCTCCACATTGCGATGAAATGCATTTTATACCTCCTGCCAGGTTGTCGGTACGGTACTCTCCACATAGTACTTGGGTGGCCACCAATTCCACCGTTCCGCGGTTGAGTGGATACCCAATTCCTATATGGAGCTGCCCTCTTAGTTCGTCGTAAGTTAATCTCCATAGAATGGGGTTAACTCGCCACTTAAGCCTCATCCCCGCGGCAAGGAGACCGACATGACAAGGTTACAATATATTACTCCTTTTGAATAATTAAGTGTCTTGTGTGGTGTAATCTCAAGAATGATTGTATTTGAAAGCGCTATTATTGTATTGTCGTCAGTTTGAGCCGTTTTTGGTTTTGATTAAAATTTGGCCGCTAATAATTTTTTTACAATACTCAACTTCGCCGCAAGTTGAGTTGATTGCCTTTTGAATCACAAATGGTGATATATTCTATAACTTGTCTGTTTTATTGGACCTGGTCATGACTAGGGATAACGGTCCGTTTGATTGTTTTGTTTTGTCCCATTTGAGTGCATGTAAATTAGGAAGTAAATTTATTTTATTGTCAGGTGGCTTACTCATTTTGAGTGGGTAATTCTTATTACACAAATTAAAAATTCACTTCACTTGTTCAATGTTATTAATACAATATTATATCTTATATATAAAATAAAGTCAACTTTTTGTGTGTGTTCGCCAACCGGCCGTGTCTTTGCACCGAATTAAACCAAACTTACACACGTTGTTAAGAAGGTATTGAAGATGGTTTCCGTATAGTTTGGATACCTATTGGTGGATAGGGTTAGAGATATAGGTCAAAACGTGGACCCGGGTAACCTTGGGATGTGTATGTACAATGTGGGTATCAAATGGAAGCTGTTGGTGAATGCTTTAGTTCAGAGTATTTTTCATGCCGCTCCGTGACTACGGTCTCGAGATAGAGACCAAAACGTGGACCCTAGAATGTGCTTGTACAATATGGATATCAAATGGAAGCTGTTGGTGAATGCTTTAGTTCAGAGTATTTTTCGTGCCGCTCCGTGACTAGGGTCTGGAGATAGAGACCAAAACGTGGACCCTAGAATGTGTTTGTACAATATGGATATCAAATTGAAGCTGTTGGTGAATACTTTAGTACAGAGTATTTTTCATGCCGCTCCGTGACGGGGGTCTCGAGATATAGGTCAAAACGTGGACCCGGGTAACCTTTGGTTGTGTATGTACAATATGGGAATCAAATGAAAGCTGTTGATAAGTGCTTTAATACGGGGTAATTTTCCTACCTATTGATGACTAGGGTCTCGAAATATATGCCAAAACGTGGACCCGCCGTGTCTTTGCACCGAATTAAACCAAACTTGCACACATTGTTAAGTAAGTATTGAAAATGGGTTTCGTAAAGTTTGGTGGTAATTCGGAACACTGGCAACGCCATAATGTCGTTTACTCTTTCAACGCTTGGGGCGGAACTATCAAATTGACAGTGTGAGTTACAATGTGTCAATATTTCTGTCTGATTTGGATGCCATAAGGAGAAGACGTAAGTGCAAAGTGTAAACACTTTTTGTGAATTTTTTTGGAGGGGATTTTGGAACAGTGAATAATTTGAGAATTTAATGTGAAATCCGGATGTTCAAATGAAATTATGTGTTCGTGGGAAAAACATTTTTTTTTCGTTTTTTTTTTTTTTGAAAAATATAAATGGATAATGGTTAAAAAAGCTCCAATGCTTAATAAAACATATAAATTGAAACGAAAAATACATGGATGATCAGCAAAAAAGACGATTGTTTCTTAGTTATTCATTTGCGTTGATTTGAAATTTAAAAACAATCTTCTTTTTTCCTGATTTTCAATTTATATTTTATATTTACTCAAAAACAAATAGAAAAAAAAATATTGTTTATACCAAAGCGCTTGAATAAAGAAATAAATAATATGAAAACCATTACTTTTCTGTTCTAAACCATATCTATTCTATTTTAGTGTGCCCAGCGAAGCGGGCCGGGTTTGCTAGTATATATATATATATGTATGTATATTTCAAGTTTGTTTATTCACTGAGTGGGTAATTCATACACAAATTAAAAATTCACTTCACTTGTTCAATGTTTTTAATATTATACAATATTATATATATATATAGGGTAGAAGGGGGAGGCTTCGACATGAGGGAGGCTTCGACATTTTCAAATTTGGCTCGCATTATAACTGCTATTTCTTTCATTTCAAGAATGAACAACGGCGAAGTTGAATTCGATGCTTGCGTATGAATTGATCAGTGATTGCTTGAACGCGGTGATGAATAGACCAATTTTTTTATTTTTGGTAAGTGTACATGTAAATAGTGCGTGCAAGTATTAGTGTGTAAAAAGTGCAAATTACGACGTATAGGTTTCGTTATTTGCCAAACAATATTATATTAGAAGTGTGATTTGGTGTTTTTGATGATGTTTTAAGAAACATAAGCAAATAGAGTTTTAAGCGAAAACTTGAAACAAGTGCACGAGGGAGGATTCGACAACGTTTTTTGGGAGGTTTCGACAAATTTTCGAAGCCTCCCTTCTGTCCTATTTTACTCACTAAATAATATTTTGCAGCTACCAAGATGCCGAATGTATATAAAAGGAAGTGTCCTGACAGAATGATCGACGAGGATAATATGGAAAAAGCCCTGGAGGATGTTAAGAAAAAGAAAGAAACCCCTTCAAGTGCTGCTCGCAAATATGGAATAAAGCGGACAACTCTTATATCCCGATTATTAAAGCAGAAAACAAATATGGGAGTTTTAAAAGATTTTCAATCCAAATTTTCGTCGAACCAAGTTCTTACGGCATCGCAAGAAAGAGATTTAGCAGCTTATTTTAAAAAATGTTCAAATGTTCATCACGGACTAACTTACGACTTAGCTAGACGATTCGTTTACGAATTCGTGTCTAGATACAAAATAAAACATCCAGCAAACTGGGACAAAGAAAAGAGAGCTGGGGTAGATTGGCTGAAGTGTTTCATGCATAGAAATAATGACATAAGTCTACGAAAACCTGAAAACACTAGCATATTGCGCATTTCTGGATTTTCCGAGGAAGCGGTTTCAATATTTTTTTCAAACTTAAAAAAAGTATACGAATCACACAACTTTACTTCTGATCGTATATACAACGTAGATGAGACTGGAATAACTACTGTGTTAGATTCTCCAAAAGTAAGCATTGCTCTGTTTTTGTGTTTCAAATACACCTAATGTCAGTACATATATAAAAATTCTTAGGTTATTGCTGAGAAGGGAAAGCGAACGGTGTCTCAAGTCGCATCCGCAGAGCGGGGAACTTTACTAACTATGGTAGGGATTGTCAGCGGGTCTGGTAACCATATCCCACCGATTTACGTTTTCCCCCGGAAGCGAATGAACCCGCATTTTCTTAATGGATCAGTGCCAGGGTCAAAAGCACTTTTATCGAAGAACGGATGGATGAACTCAGAGCTCTTCGTAGATGTGCTTATCCATATTAGAGGTTACGCTCGCTGCACTATCGACGATCCTATACTGCTTTTAATGGACAATCATGTTTCGCACTGCAGCCTAGAAAGCATCATTTATAGTCGCGATAACGGAATATGTCTAGTTTCTTTTCCACCACATACCTCACATAAACTTCAACCACTGGATGTATCAGTTTTTGGACCTTTCAAAAAATATTGTAAACAATCCTTTAACGATTTTATGGTAAATAATCCTGGAAAGAAAATATACATTTCACATATCGCAGAGCTTACAAAAAATCCATTTTTGAGAGCTTTTTCTCCCGAAAACATTGTAAAAGGATTTTCAGCCACTGGGATATTTCCTTACAATTCATTAATCTTTCCTCAGTCAGACTTTTCCCACTCCGAAATCGAATTAAACTCTGAAAGTGCCGCCGAAACTCACCAAGTCGAATGCTTGTCGTCCGAGAATATTCAGAGGCCGTCATCTGAACCGATTTGTTTTTCTCCAGAAGTTATCTGTCCAATTCCCGTATTGAGGAAGAAGAAAACCTTACCCAAAAACCAAGGAAAGTCGAGAATTTATACGGATTCTCCTGAAAAGTTACGCTTAGAGGAATTGAAACAGCAAAGCATTGATAAATTTAAGTTACCAAAACTAAAGTTGTGTAAGAAAGTCAAAACACTGCGAAATCCAAAAGCTAAGAAACACCAAAGAATAAGTTCCTCACCATCTAGTGAAAACACTTCCTATAGCTTGGCTGATTCTGATAACTCATTTGACTTTGGTGAGGATCTCAGCAATGAGGAAACGGCATTGGAGGTTGCTAAAGAAATTCATGTTCAGGGCAAAGATCCTATGAAGGAGCAACTATGTGTAGAGAACGAAATGCAAATTGAGGAAAACAAATTTGTACTGGTTAAATTCACAGACAAAGCCGATTTCTTTTACATTGGTGTAGTTGTAGAAGTGGGAATTACTACGTGCATAGTCAAATTTTTTAGACGGCAGCTCAAAACACAACTATTTTATGAACCCCTTATTGAAGACAAAAGCTTGGTTTCAAAGCAGGACATATTGCGTACTTTGCCAACACCTGAACATCCCCCAGGAACTTCACGGGCGCACAGCAAATTTATTTTTGACTGCGACTTTTCGAATTTAGATGTGCGTTAAAGTATGTAATGTTATAAGTAATTTTAATGGATAAAATGTATTTATGAATTGAAATGAGTGAATTGCATTGAATTAAATGTTATAAGTAGTGCTAGTGGATAAGATGTATTTTTGAATTGAAATATAAAACACATAATATGCAAACTCGTTTGAAATTTTTATTATACGGAATATATTTTCCAAAAATTCCACTTAAAATTTATATTTTACTTATATGTTTTATAAGTGTCGAAGCCTTCCCTTCGCTGTCGAAGGCTCCCATAAGGCTGACGAAGCCTCCCTGAAAGTGGGAGGTTTCGTCAAATATTCCCGTGATAGTTTTTTGATTAAAAGGTTGAAAAAAAATTAAATAAGAAAAGTAACGACAAATTGAGAGTGGCACAAACATGCATAAAATCAATAATTATGAAAGAAAATAACTGCTTCGTACTCCAGTTTCTCTAAAAACCGTATTGTTCCTTAACCTGTCGAAGCCTCCCCCTTCTACCCTACATGTATGTATATTTCAACTTTGTTTATTCACTAGATGTTAAATTAATTCTCACTAGTTTTGTTTATAGACTTTGCCCGTTTTGTTTTAGTACCGTTTTTCGCCAAAATACGTTCGTATACTTAGAGCAATAATTTATACGGTTAGATTCGTTTCACTGGATTCGTTACTTTTTTAGGATCCAACTGACTGCGCCGTTAAACTAATTAGTTTAAATAACCGGAGATTTTAAAAAGTGCGAGAAGACTTTATTTTATTAAACTTATTATCTTTAAGTTAATTTTGAGACTGAATTTACATTTTTGATTTTCTTACTTGCTAAACTTAACTATTGTATTGCATCAGCATTAATTAATTTGGATTATTTCACAACTCATTGGAAATTGATATTTTAATTGGTGGAATTATTTTCGTAAATTGTCAATATTAATGTTTTATTAGGCAAATTTCGCAATTTCCAATGTACGCATTTATTTTGCTTGTCCTATCTTATTTAACCCTGGATGGTTACTCTTCATTTTAGTACATTAAGGATACTCTTCGTCGGATCGGCGACCTATTTTTTATGAAGATTCTAGAAAAATACTTTTTAAAAATAAAAATAAGAAAACTCTTTTTTTAGTTGCATTTTTTATTTAAAACAATGAAAAAAAATTAAATACAAAAATAAATAGTCTTTTTCTCTCTTAAATTCAATATGAGTTTGTACTCTTTTTTTTGGTCTTTTAAAAATAATTAACTTTTTATAAAAACAAAAACTAACAAATAAAAATAAAAGTTGCTTTTTTCATATACAACATTTAAAGAAAATAAATCAAATAATATAATATAAAAAAGTTTTTTTAGTAAATAGCCTTTTCTCTACATGAGACACAAAGTTCAACTTTGTGTTCACCACAAATACTTTTTTTGCATATATTGCACGTGGCTTTTGTCATTCTTCGTTTGCTACTCGGACAGAAGTGACAAATTCTACGTTTTTTTGGTCCTTTATCAGCGTTGTCAATGCCTTCCTGCGGATTAGGTATTAGATTTTCAATACTCTCCTTAATTGAGGTCTGCAAGGTAGGTTTCTCATGTCTGTCTCTTAAAAAGGGAACCACTAGAGATTCATGAAGATCTTTCAGGTACTGTCGTCGGTTTTTGGGTTTTTGATTTCTATGCAGCATATTGTGTGTATATATGACGTAGCTGTTCACAAAAGTGATATTTAAAATTCCAAAAAATAGGCACATTGGCCACCTGTTGGTTTTTCGAGAACACGAGACAACACTGCACATTTGGTCTAGAGTATCGACACCGCCTTTAGTCTGATTATAAAATTCTACCATGTGTGGCTTTCCGGTTTTCATATTTATTGTTCCTTCTTCATTGCAGCTGGATAAAAGATATACAAATTTATTTGGTTTTGGCTTGTACGATAATAAAGTCAGTTCATTGTCGTAACAAAACATGGATGTTCCGGCTTTCCGTCCTTTAACGTTGCCCATTTCCTTCGGTATTTCTCTTTTATTCGACCGTAAAGTGCCAATAATTGTCAATTTATAGGGTTCGGAAAGCAGAGATTTGGCAAGGGGAACTGATGTGAACCAGGTATCCATTGTTATGTTGCGATTCGTTCCATGGACAGTTTTCGTCAGTTCTTTTACATAGTACTCTCCAAGAGAAATTGCTGTTGGATTAGAGCCTTTCCCCAGATATGGGCTAGCATCTACCATATATTTTGTACCACTATCGCATAACATTACTAATTTTAACCCAAACTTAGCTGGCTTATTTGGGATATACATGCGAAAGGGGCAATGTCCTCTGAAAGCCAGTAGCTGTTCATCAATTGTCAAGTACAAACCGGAGACGTAGTTTTGGCGGCATTTTTGGATGAAAAGATCCCAAACCTTTCTTATAGGAGCAAATTTGTCATTTATCAGTCTCAATCTGACACTTTTGTCATCAAAGCGAAGACACGACATCAAAAATTTAAAGCGAAATTTACCCATAGTAGCCAAGTAGCGCGAACCACAATAAGTAGGATCAAAAAGTTCGTCTGTTGTAAGGTGATTATCCTTCTTAATAGCCGTAAGAACTAGGAGTCCTAGTAGCGCATATATCTCAGATAAATCAGTAGGACCCATTTGCGAATTAGATTTCTGACGATTCTGTATTTCGACATTTGTCCACTGCACAATCTCATCAACAATTTCAGAAGTGATGAATAATTTAAAACATTCAAGAGGATCTACTACTCCTTTGCATTCACGAGACGAGCCTCTAGCTTTGTGCACGTAGTTCATAGCCCGATGATGTGATTTTCCTTTTTTAGTGGACCCTTTATGAAAATTTTTCCCGCGCAGAATTGTTTTTGAAAAGTCAATTACATTCGTTCTTGAGCGAAGCCTATTTAGCGGAATATCATCTTCATCGGAAAGTTCTTCTTCAGAAAACTCAGACGATAGTGAAACGTCATCTCCAGCAACTGGTGCCTGCTCTTCTTCATTGTTTTCGCCACCTTGATTGCTATCGTCATCTTCCTCTGAACTACCCAAGAAATTGAAATCGTCGTCACAATTTTGCAAAAACCTCTCGATATCAGCTTCAGTTAGTACTTTCTTAGAACTCATTTTTTGCTCTAATTAAATAAAAAGTTTAAAATATTTAACATAAAAAATAATAAACTGCTTGAAAATAAATAATTTTTAATAATACTAATACAAAACTATTAAACAAAACATCAAAATATAACAACAAATTTATTACACTGTGAGAGCAAAAAGTCACAGTAAAGTTACTCTTCGTCATTGTGACGAGTACATACCTGTAAATTTCAGCTTGAACAAAATAAATATACAGCATGCGTCCGCTCACTGCAAGCTTTAGTTACCAACTGACGTTGTTGACAAAAAGAGCGTAATTAGAACACACATAATAAAGTTATGCAGTGAAGAGTAAACGAGTCTCGTCGATTCGACGAAGAGTAACCATCCAGGGTTAAGAAGTCGTCGAACTTGTCTATAGTTGCGTTTGCTTTTATTATGTGGTCAAGTTCGTCCCCTTTATTTGTAATTTTGTTTTTCTGGGTATCTTTGTATGTGGTTTACCTCAGACATATTTTTTATCAAAAGTTAATAGAAATATACTCAACTGGTCAAATTAAACAGCAGTTGAGTAAAATTTGTTTGTATCTAGGAAGAAAGAATGTTAACGCTGTAGGCTAGCTACAGGCACTTTATCATGCAAAACAAAAGTTCAATAGTAGCTTAGAAAGAGCAAATCATCCAAAACTATATATGTACATATATAATATTATGTCTGTCTAAGGTAAAACTTTGTAGAATTCCTTTCAACCAAATCAAATCCTTCATAGAGAATTGATTCATTACCAGGCACACAGGAAGATGGCATATACAAATTTATATATGTGATTTATATATGTACATATGCGCATATATTTACATATGTGGATATATGCTACAGCAAAAAATATTACGGTTCGCTATAAATTCTCAAGAAATCCAGCGCACATTCATAGGCACAGCTCACAGACACTTCAATATTAAATATTTGGCACATTGGGCTTCATCCAAAGACTGAATGTATGTACAGTAAGTCCAAATAAGTTGCATTCTAATTTCAGAGTAAGTTTCTAACTTTGGAGATGTGTATATGCAGGTTGTCGAGCATTTAGAATATATGTACGCATATGTTTATATATATGTACATATGTATATCAATATACCAAGCCACTTGTACGCTCTATGCATTCTTGTCAAAAATTAGTTTCTTTTTGTGTTGAAGCAACAATTTTCATCGAATTTGTACAAAGTATTAAATTTACTAAAACGCCAATCAAAATGTGAGGTCATTTTACAATATATTTTGTTTCTGTTGCAATATGTTTTTTAAATAAAAACAGAGAACAATCACATTACTTTGATTTTAAATGTTGGTGCTTAAAATTCAAATATATGTACCTTTGAATGTACATTTAACTTTTTTGAAAACATAAAATTAATAAAGTTTCGTTCGTCAAGGGAAGATAAAAACAAGCTCATTCAACTGCAATTCTATTTCCTACAGAAACCAAAAACTGAGCAGAGCCAATTTACTTATACAGATTTCACTGTAATCAGCTCTGTTAAGAAGTTCCCCGCTTTGGAGCTGAACGAGGTGAAAAACAGAAGCTTCTGACAGAAGCTTCAGAAAACGTCAATGTATAGAGAAGTCTCACGAGCTACGAATACTGTGAATTGTCAAAAATGAAGTGAAACCGCGAAGACTTTGCACAGAGAACGTTAAATATAGAGAAGTCTTAATGACAGGAAAGTGTTCATTTTCGAGGGGTACTCGTCTCGCGAAGACAATTTCACCACAGACACATTTTTCAACAAAAATTAACAGTAAGGGGCTGAATTATGGAGATTTATCAGCAGTCGATAAGAATTTGTTGGTGATTAGAAGCAAAGAATGCTAGGTAGCTTTTTAATATGACCTATATATTTGAATTTCTCCAAATCATCCAAATTATGTATATATGTTATGTCTGTCTGTCTGGTGTCTGTAAAACTTTGTTGAATTCCCTTCAACTGAATCAAAATCCTCTATAGCAAACGCTTCATTACCAGGCGCACAGGAAGATGGCATATGCAAATGTAAATTTGTGAATTTATATACATTTGTGAATTTATATACATTTGCGCATATGTATATGCTGTGTGTATGTATGCTCACCAGCCACAGCACAAGATAAAACGGTAAAACTTCTCAAGAAATCCAGCGCGCATTCATAGGCGCAGCGCACATTCATTGGCACAGCATTGTATGTACAGTAAGCGTGAAATGTTTACAGGCATCTTCAAATGCTCTGATTTCAGAGTAAGTTTCTAACTGCAGATATATGCATATGTTTTGTGCACTTTTTATCAATTGAAAAACTACATACGTAAAGTAATCTACTAATTAACTATTTGCCTACTATCAGTTAACATAAAATAATTGTTTCCAAATTTTATCTTAGTATTAAAATGTCCGAATCAGACCTTTTTTTTAAGCTACTTGTTTTCTTCTGCAACTTACTGTATGCTCATGCGCGCACTTGACGCACAGCAGCTGCGGCTGTCGAGCATTTAGAAAGACATATTTACATACATATATTTTTGCATACATATGTACGATGCCGCGGGCACTCGACTTGACAAAAATTGAAGATTTATCAAATATTGGCAAATAATTCTACGCGAAATATTCCAATATTGACTATTTTCGAATTGTCGAGAAAATTGGCATATGGGCGGCTCGTTTTATGAATGAAAGTTCTTGCTCTTAGAACTATGAGCTCGAATTTATCAATGAATTTTTTGAAGATGAGTTTTTGTTGCACAGTACAATAGTTGAAACTGTTCGGCGCCGCCGCGACTGTTCAGCGCTATGGCAACTAGAATGATGGCCGCTACGCCTGCGTCTATGACTGCATTTTGTTCTTGTAGTCGCTAGGCATAGAATTTTAGCTTTGAACGGCATACGCATTTTGAGGAATAAAGCGAATGCCCTGTGTGTGCGGTTGTATGTACATGCATATGTGTATATTAATAAGCATTGTTTTGCTTGAATTCAATATTTATATTTGCATATGCCATCTTCCTGTGTGCCTGGTAATGAAGCGTTTTGTATACAGAATTTTTTGATTTGATCAATTGAACGTACATATATATATATATAGTTAGGGCATCAAGTGTGCATATACGCACATGCATATACGCACGTCGATGCATATGCAGAAGAAGTTGTTTTAGCATTTGCAGGAATTCGATCATTCGAATATTTACACCCTAATTATTGCATGAAATATGATAAGGCGATGCTCGTGAGGTAGGTCATGTTGCTTCAGTGCATACATATGCGTGCAACACTATTTATTAAAGATGCAATAGAACTTAGTTGTCCCATATATGCAAATACGTTTCTTTGAAGTTTTCCTTTATTTATTTTAAACTTTTATACTATCTAGAAAATGCATACATACAAATTTATGTATATTATTATTCCCTGTCATAAAATGTAAATTGAAAAAAAATTGGTTTGCCAAAGGAACAAATAAATGCATGTTCAAATGTAAATACATATGTATGTCGATATACCAAAACACTTGTATGCTATGAATTAATTTCGACTCAAAAAATTAGTAAAAATTTTCATCAAATTTGTTTAGTTTTAAATTTACTAAAACGCACATACCAAAATGTGAGACGTCGTTTTATAATGAATTTTTACAAATTAAATCAAAATATTAAAGGTACTTTGATTTGAAATGTTGGCGCATATATTCAATCATTTTTTCTTCATCACCTTTGTTTGAAAATACAAATTGAATAACTTTTCGTTTACCAAGGGAACATAAAAATGCACAAGCAAATGCCTTGCAAAATGCCGTCGGCATTCGTCAATTTGATTTCATACAGAAACCAAAAACTGAGCAGAGCCAATATACTTGTACATAATTCACTGTAATCAGCCCTGTTAAGAACTTCCCCGCTGTCGAGTTAAGCGAGGTGAAATAGTGTTCGCGGTTTCACTTCATTTTTGACAATTCATACTATTCGTAGCTCGTGAGACTTCTCTATATTTAACGTTCTCTGCTTTGCATGTGTGTATGCACACCTGATGCCCTAGCCTATGTGCGTGCGTATTTGTATTCCGAACTTCCAGAAAAACTATGCTTATGAGTATACACATATGCATGTACATACAACCGCCCACACGGGCCACTCACTTTATTCCTCTAAATGCGTATATTAGTCCAGTCATCTGGTAGTTTGATCTGGAAAGTTTTGCGGGAGTTTTGAAACTGGATAGTTTTTATAGATTATGGGATGCTCTTTTCGAATTTCAACTTTGCAACCTCGTATCTGCGACGCTAGCGCCGGCACATTAAAAAATGGCGCCTAAAAACAGTTTTTTTTACAATATCTCCATTTCGACGCATTTTATGAGAAAAACATATACATACATCAATAGTTTGCGGCGTATGAGCGCTACAAAGTACATTTTAATATGCGTTTTCGAAAAAAACTAATTTCCACACCACCTGGAGATAGAGTAAGCGGGGCATCTTTTTTATCGTGGTGTCCCCTGTAGGTCTAATCCCCATGTGATGCACACTTTCGAAAATTTAGCGGAATCTCCTACGTTTTAACGTTCCTGATGAACCAGGCGTTGCGAAGTAAGAAAACTCCGCAAAACATGGCAAACCACCAGACATCCAGCAGATAAAACCAAACTTATTACTTACAAAACACACGGAGAGTAAACTTCGAAATTATATGACAAACCTAGGAACAGCAGCATCTACAAATTACTCCTTATGGAAAGCAACAAAACACATTAATGGCGCTATAATACATAAACCTCCCATCAAAACAGAAGCCGGCACATGGGCAAAAACAAGCAAAGAAAAAGCCGACACCCTAGCCAGACACTTCTTAGACACATTTACAAGCGAAATGGATAATCAAAACATTAACATTAAATCTGATAACATAATAAACGTTCCGCAAATCAAAACAAGAAAGATCACCATAAGCGAAATTAAAAATCAAATAAGACAGCTAAACGATGAAAAAGCTCCAGGATATGATTTAATAAATGGAAAAATTTTAAAAGAGTTACCTGAAATAGCAATGCAATTCATAAGAAATATATTTAATTGCATGTTAGAGAATAAATACTTCTCACGACTATGGAAAATTGTTCAAATTACCGCCATACCCAAACCAGGAAAAGATGCCACCAAAACTGCCTCATATCGACCCATCAGCCTATTGCCAATTCTTTCAAAAGTGCTTGAAAAAATATTGTTCGACCGACTTAAACCAATTTTGACAGCAAAAAAAGTGATACCAAGCCATCAATTCGGATTTAGACGGCAACACTCAACAGTCCAACAAATCCACAGGGTTGCTAACAAAATACTTAACGATATGAATGACAAAAAATATTGTGTAGCTGTATACCTAGCCATTGCAAAAGCCTTGATAAAGTTTGGCATAAAGGACTTTTGCATAAGCTCAAACGAATCTTTCCACAAAACTACTTTGAACTTTTGAAGAGCTACATAACTGATCGAAAATTTTATATAAGATAAGAAGACGAATATTCCGGTATTCTACCAATGACAGCTTGAGTACCGCAAGGCAGTGTATTAGGTCCTCTTTTATATCTAATATACACCGCAGATGTGCCAACTCCGACAACAGATAATACAATGATAGCAACGTTCGCGGATGATACTGTATTAATGGCATCAAACAATGACGAAAAACTGGCGACCTTTACACTTCAAAAATTAATAAACAATACAGTAAATTGGTTTGACGAATGGGGTATAGAAGTTAATAAAGACAAAACTACACAAGTTATATATCCAAACAAAAACACATCAAAATATAATCTTACCTTAAAAAACAACAAAATAAAGATCTGCCCAGCAGCAAAATATCTTGGAATAACTATTGACGAAAAACTATCATGGAAGCAGCATATCATTAACAAAATAAATCAAATCAAGAATAAGTACCGGCAATTAAGTTGGCTAATCGGACGAGCATCAAAACTATCACTTTATAATAAGGTGACTATATAAAAAACAATTATTACTCCTATCTAGAAATACGGAATAGAAATATGTGGAACGGCTAAAAACACAAATATTCAGCTCATACAGCGAACACAATCCAAAATATTACGAAATGTAATAAATGCTGGTTGGTTTATTTCCAATGAAGCCATACATCGTGACTTAAACGTAGACACAATTCAAGAAACAATCACAAATGTAGCACTAATCATATATAGTACAGCGACTGACAGTCCACCAAAACGAAGAAATGCGTAAAATAGTACCGGCAGAAAATATCAAACGAAGATTAAAGCGACTCACAACGACTGATCTAACTATAAGATTTACAGTGTAATCACAAAAAACAATAATAATAACAACAGATTCTTCTTACATTGGTAAAAGAACATAATATACCCTAATTGTACAAAAATTACATATTGTTAATATATAACAGACTGTAATAAATAAAGGGGAGATATAAAAAAACATGTATACATACAATACTCGTACATGGTCTGTGTCATGAAGGTTTAGTAGGGAAAAGTTTCTGTCTGCTATAACTAATGCTCTATGTAGATTAGATGTTTGGTTTCGGAAAAATTGTTTCAGATTATTTATTTTATTGTTGTGCAGGTTGTGAATGTCTATAACGCCTCTTCCTCCTTCTGTTCTTGGGATTGTAGTTCGTTGTATGCATGATTTTGGATGTAGCTTTCTATATTTTGTCATCTGTTTTCTAGTTGCTATTTTTACATTGTTGAGATCTGTGTTAGACCAAAGTATGGTCCCAAATTAGTAAGTTAGGTTGTTTTTTAATAGTTATGTGGTCTAGTGTGGTGCTTTGTTGGTAACCCAACTATTTATAGATTTCGTGGGACACTGAATCGAAAGCTTTTTGATAATCTATGTACCACGTGTGTAGATTGCGCATTTGGGTAGTGGTTTGTTTCATTACTACTGTATCTATTATTAATAGGTCTTTACATCCTTTACTGTTCTTTTTGCACCAATTTTGTTCATTCGTGAAAATGTTATAGCAAGAAATATTTGTATACATGTATGTATTTTGATACTAATTGTAGAAGTTATTATTTTGTACAGTAGTTCGACGGACTGATTATTTCTGTGTTTTTTTGGTTTTATGTATGTTTTGCCTATAGTAAAGAATGTTGTGTTGTGTTGATGAGCAGTGGTTAACTTTTTATACCAAAAATTATGAATATTGTCTCCTCCGGAACATTTGTTGTGGTGTGTTTTATCGATTATTTCAGTTAGTTGTTCTGTTGATGATGCCATTTTGTTGTTGTAGATCTTTTTGCCTCTTTTCTTTCTCATGTATCTAATATGCTGTTTGTTCCTTCTTTGGTAAATTTATATAGTATCAACTGCAGTTGTTTTATTTAGTTGCTTATAGAAAATCTGTTCCTTACTTATGAATAGCTTAGTGTCTATCTTTCTATTTGTTTTTTGTACTATGTTTTGTAATATTTTGTTGCTATTTATGTCAAAGTGTTTTCGTTTTTTATTAGTACGCGTTTAAAAAGGACCTAACTATATTGCATATTTTTATTATCACTGCTTTTTGAATATAAGCGTATTTTTTTGTTAATGTTTATTAATTTAAAATTTTCTATAAAGGTTTTATGCAGTATTCCGGTATTTGAGATTATGAGTGGTATGATACTCACTTCGTTTTGTTTCCATATCTGTTGTATTTGCTATTGTATTTTCTATTTTTTCAATGTATTTCCTGTGTATGTTGGTATCATTTGGTATGCTTATTTCAAGTAATTGGGTGGTATTGTCTTTTTTATTGATTATTGTAATATCTGGTATATTGCATGCTAATGTTTTGTCCGAGTAAATCGTTCTATCCCAGTAGATTTTGTATGTATCGTTTTCAACTATTGTGTCTGGCGTGTATTTATAGTAGGCAGAGTGTTTTCTTGAATATTTAGATTTTTAAGTATTTCTTTGTGAATAATTTTAGCTACTATGTTATGCCGCTCCATGAATTTTGTTGCAGCCACTATTGGGCAACCTGGTCTTATTGTTTTCATATGGTCTATTGTTTCAACATGTATATTGCATTTTCGGCACTTATCGGATATAACAGTCGGATCTTTTATGATATATCTACGATAATTTCTGGTAGATATTATTTGATATATATGAATATTATATATATTTATTGACTTTAGGTTTTTTATAAAAGATTTGTATAATATTTCGGTTGCTGATAATTGGCAGTATTTTCCCTTCATTTTGTTTCCAGATATTTTTAATTTCTTGTGCAAGGTGTGTATTTTATTGGGTATGGGAATAAGTTTCCACCCTAGTAAAAGGGGTGTCGCTGCTGATACTATTTTTGTGTTCGCTCTAGTAATGTATTGGTGATTTGACGGTGCAAACATTCGTTTGAAGCGTAAAGATCCTTTTTTTATCTGACGTCAAAAATTTATACGTTCGTCTCGAAAAAACAGCATTTGAAACGTGTCGAATATTGATCAATATTTACAGCAATCACGCTCCATGAAATACAACTTGTAAGGAGTGGTTCCGACGGTTCCTAGCGGAAATTTCGACATTAGTGATAAAGATCGTTAAGGGGCACCGAAGAAGACTCATGTCGAACCCTTGATGATGTGGCTAAAGAGTTGGATGTTGACAGATCAACTGTCGGTAAACGTTTGCAAGTGATGGGAATGGTAACTGGGTGCCACATCAATTGAAAGAGGAAAGGTTTTCTGCATCGCATCGTCACTGGCGATGAAAAATGGATCTATTATGATAACCCTTTTTTTATTTCCTACATTAATCATACATCTGTCCTACTGACAACTAGTACATTTTTTAACAATTAGTTAGGAAAATTATTAAATATATTTCATCATGGCCAGTGCCAGGACGAATACAGCAATTACATTTTAGGACATCAATTACATTTTACACAGAACAGTTATTTAAGCATAAGAGAATTCATATTTAATTTAACAATTGACCGGTCGGTTTCTCTTCAGACGTCGTAAAGTTCTTCTTTCAAGATGTGAGAGCGTATTTACTTCTTTGTTTTTGTGTTGGTTTATTTAGTTAAAATATCATGTTGATATCGCTTTTATTTCTTCGTCGATTAATGGTATATTGAACGTTGTATGGCTGACATCATTTTTTGTGTACCTGTCGTACATTGATTGTTGTCGTTGTACTTTGTTTATGTGAGTTCTTTTTGCAGTTCCCCATACTTGAAGTCCGTACGTCCAGATTGGTTTAATGACCGCCTTGTATACTAGAAGTTTGTTGGAAATACTGAGCTTAGAATTTCAACCTACTAGCCAATGCTATTGTTGAATTTTTTTTGTTTATTTGCTTTATTTTCTTTTTGATGTGATCTTTCCAAGGTAATTTTCAGTCCAGATGGATTCCAAGATATTTTGCAGATGTTTCAATTAGTATATTTTTATTGTAGAGCTTAATCGGCATAGCAGCAACCTCTGTTTTTGTCGTAAATATAATATTACTTGTACTGATTTGTCCTCATTTACTTTTAAACACCATTTGTCAAACCACTTCTTTACATTCTTGGTGTATATCTGTAATTTTGTTGTTGCGGTTGAGAGGTTTTTCTCAGATGACAATAAAATTGTGTCGTCTGCAAATGTTGCTATAGTTGAATTACTTTCATCTGGGAGTGGTATGTCAGAGGTAAATAAGACATATAGCAGTGGTCCTAGAAGGCTGCCTTGAGGAACTCCTGCTGTTATTGGATGTATATGTGAGTATTCGTCATTGCATTTAACGTAGAAGCATCGATCAGTAAGGTAGCTCTTGATAATTAGATAATAGTCCAGTGGTAATATTGTCCTAATTTTATGTAAGAGGCCTTTGTGCAAAACTTTGTCAAATGATTTTGCGATGTCTGAAATTATTTTTTGTGTAACTCGATGTATTTGTTGGATAGTTGAATGTTTTTTTCGAAAACCGAATTGATCATCTGGAATGATGTTTTTCGTGTTAAATATTGGGGTAATTCTGTCATGTAAAAGTTTTTCTGCAATTTTAGATATAGTCGGAAGTAGGCTTATTGGTCGATATGAAATTAAAGCTGTTACATTTTTACCCGGTTTTGGTAGCGCAATGATTTCTGCGACTTTCCATACCTTTGGGAAGTATTGTAAGCGAAACATTGCATTAAACACGTTTCTAAGGAATATGTAAGCCTCAATTGGTAGCTCCGTAAGGGCTTTGCTTGTCAGAATATCACATCCGGGTGCTTTTTTATGTCTAATTCGAGTTTTGATGTATAATATCACTTCTTGTACTTGTTTTTCATATTTTTGTGATGGTATCAGTATTAACATTACTAATAGTGTCAATTTGTTTATGTTCATCGTTCGATAGGACATTTTGAAAATAATTTCCCAATGTCGCTGCTTTTTCATCATTTGTAAAAGTCCTTGTGTTGTCATCTTTTCTTAGTGGGGGTTGATGCTTTATCTGGTTTTTAAGTTTTTTATACATTTCCACAAGGAATAATTTGTGTCATGTGTAGGAGTTAAATTTTTTAAATATTTTTCAATTTCCTTATTTTTTATGTCACATAATAGGCTTTCAAATTTTTTGTGGCTAAGTTTAACCTCTTTTCGTCTGCAGGAGGTCTGGTTGTTTGCCATCTTTTTCTCAGTTTTCGTTTTTCCTTGATTTGCTTCTTAATAAAGGGTGATTCTTTAAGAGCTATAGGAAAGTCTTTCAAAAAAACAAACGTAAAATTCAGAAAAAGTCTTGAAATTTTTATTTAAATCGATAGTACAGTCCATATAATTTAATGTTTGAAAATTATTTCATGCAAATGTTGACTGCGACTGCGCTTCAAATGGTCCATCCGCTTAGTCCGATTTTGGCATACTCTTTCCAATGTTTCGGCCAGTATCTCACATACTCGTATAAATGCTTTAATGTTGTCTTCCAATGACTTAATTGAAGAAGGCTTGTCTGCATAGACATGAGCTTTAACATAGCCCCACAAAAAATAATCTAAAGGCGTTATATCGCACGATCTGGGTGGCCAATTGACAGGTCCCGAACGAGAAATAAAATGTTCACGGAACTCGCCTCTCAACAAGTCCATTGTTACGCGTGCTGTGTGGCATGTGGCACCGTCTTGGTGAAACCACATGTATTGCAAATCAAGCTCTTGCATTTTGGGCAAAAAAAAGTTGGATATCATTTCACGGTAGCGCTCACCATTCACAGTTACGTTACGACTCGCAGCATCTTTGAAGAACTACGGTCCTATGATATCTCCAGCCAATAAACCGCACCAAACAGTGACCTTTTCTGGATACATTGGTAGCTCTTGCACTTCTTCTGGCATCGACAATTCTACTTATTTACGTACCCATTGATCCAAAAACATTGATCCAAAAATGAGCTTCGCCGCTGAACACAATTTTTCGATAAAAAAGTGGATCTTCGGCCAACTTTTCAAGAGCCCATTTACTAAAAATTCTGCATTGCGGTAGGTCGTTCGGCTTCAATTCTTACACCAGCTGTATTTTGAATGGCGTCACACCTAAATTCTTTCGCAAAATGTTCCACGTTGTTGAGTAACAGAGGCCCAATTGCTGCGAACGGCGACGAATCGATAATTGATATTCATCATTAACACTGGCCGATACAGCTGCGATATTATGTGCAGTTCGCACTCTACGTAAGCGTGTTGGTGGTTTGATATCGAATAATGTAAATTTGGTTCTAAATTTAGTCACAATAGCTCGAATAGCCGCTTCAGTGGGTCGATTAAACTGACCAGAAATGGAAGAAGCGCGCGATAAACTTTCTTAACAGAACACAGCATTTTTATAATATGATCGATGATTTGCAAGTGTTGTTCGTTTGTAAGACGATTCATAGTTAAATTATAGACCGAACTGAAGATGTTTGACAGTGAAACAAAACACGAAACGTGCGTCAGCTGTTTAAACCAACTGTTTAAAAAGATAATAGATAAAAACATCACCCGTTATGTGTAGCATTTTAGCATGTGGTAGCAGCATGCTAGGACTCTCATTCTGGAATTTTCTTGTAACAATTTTGTAAGCGTTACCCCATGGATTCGCATCTACCTCACTTAGGCTATCAAATGCCTCCGCCGTGCTTTTTGCTATGCCTTTTTTCAGTGCTAGGCGCTTGGCTATTCTGCCCACAGCTGTTCCCCCTCTGGCCTATTTCTTCTGCGCTAATGCTTTCTCCGCAGTTTGTGACATTCGCTTCTCAAATGCGCGATGTCGTCATTCCACCAATAATAGGGTGTTCTTCTGTTTCCTCGGCATTTACGAGGCATTACAGCATAGCACGCAACTGATAGTTGGCGTATTATGCAGTTGGTTTGCTAGTTTGCCGTGCCTCTAACTTTCTCTTTTTTCTCTAGAAAGTATTAGAGCATTTCTTTGTCTAAGTTACTGGTTTCTCAACCTCGTTTTTGTACTCTTTCGACGTGTTTTCGTATTTGAAAGCGTTGTGTAGGACTCCATTGGAACAGAAACATCTTATAGTCACTGCGTGTATGCATCTCAGACACATGCCTTCGTACTGTTCTAGCTATTGTTCGACTAGCAAAGGTCAGGTCTATGGTAGATCTGCCTCTGCCATTGTCGAAGGTACTCTTATTGCCCCGATTTAGTAGCACTAGGCCTAGACTACCAAAGGCCTCCAGTAGTACTGCTGCCAATGCATTAAAATCGCCTGCATCTACTATGGGTGCTTTCCCTCTGATGGCTCCGGTCAATACATCAACCGTTTGCTCAAAGACATTCATGCTGCAGTTTGGGGAAATATAGCAGCTACAAAAGGAAATGCCCTTTATTTTAGCGGTTACGAATCCAATATATTTCTGAGGCTGGATCTCAAAGGAGTAGTTACCACAGTTCATTATGGCTGCTTTGCCGTTTCAACAGATGCCCACCGGTTGCTTTGTTTTGATGCAGTATTGTTCGCTCAAAAGAGCGATATCAATCTCTTCCTTATTTAGCGTTTGGTTGAGGAGATCTTGTGCAGCTTCACAGTAAAGATTGTTTAATTGCAGACACTTAATTATTCCTGGTTCTATTGTTAATCGCTTTCTTATATATCCAACATTTGGTGCTGACCAGAATGTGCTCTGTCTCGCTAAACCCCTTGATCTTACACAGAGAGTAGCTTGGATTTGCAGTGCATGTCTTCGCGATATGTCCTTCAGCTCCGCATCTTAACCACATTTTACCTCTGTCTGTGTTTTGGCATGATTTCGCAACATGACCGAATTCCAGACTCCGATAACATCCCGTTAGCGTTGTCTTTTCCTGTATTCGGCATCGTACCCATCTCACTTTTAGTTTGCCTACTTGTAGCAATTTCCTCGCATGCTTGGTGGGCAGTACTAGAGTCGCTGTTATCTTGAAGTACCCGCATTTACTTGACTGGGCTATCGGCTAACCCATGAATTTCTGGTAATTGTTCCTTCACTGCTTGTATGCCTCATTTTTGGTAGCCGTTTCTTTCAGATCTCTACATTCGATAGCGGTTTGTTCGCGAGGGCTTTTCACACTCGCTGAATCAGTCAGTATATTTCCTACCTGCTCTTTAAATTTTTCGGTTTGGTTACTAGTACCATTTATCAGCTGAATCAGAAGTTGCCCTTTCGCCCTGACGCTTTTAGGATATCGGCATTTGACTTCTCTCCGGTTATAGAAATAATTAACGCGTCGGGACGTCCTTGTGCTAGCTTGGTCTCTTGACTGTGTTTTTGCGTTCCACAAATCGCGAGTCATTTATCACAGCATGACTCTCCGTATGCTGTTTGTTCTGTTCGCTTGCTGTCCTTTCAGCTTCTGTTGCTTTGCTAGCTATAGAACTAGGCTCCCTATTTACTCTGCTACCTTGCTTGCCCAATGCAGCTTGTTGAGCTTTCACATTTTTGGCATTTTTCCCCTGCTTAATACGAGGCATGTCATCTGTCTGCACTTCCTTCGTGGCCTGCATTACCGCTATTGGTGATTCAGCGTCCTTATTTATTGACGCCTCTTTGTGTAGCTGCTGTATTTTATTTGCCAAGTCTTTCATTATTTAGTTCACAGTCAGTTGTTTCATTATCTAGCACAGCCGCTGTGCTGTCATCAAGTCGATTAGTTTGGCAATTTTACTTTCCAAATTCCCATATGCATCGTTATCTTTAGGCTCCTTACCCTTGGATGCAGTACCAATAACTTTGACTATGGGCGTGGACTTTAAAAGACTCGCACATTGTTTACGTAACATTATCTGCAACCACCGCGCCATCAGATATAGGGTGTAGTTAGGCGTGTCGGCGATCTTGCCATTTTGTGGCTTCTCTTGAAGGGATCTTTCCCTTTCCCAGCATTCTCTGCTAATATGATTTCTTTATCTTTCTCATATTCGCTGTTGCTGGTATTGTCGATTTTTTCCACTATAGTTAGCGCTTGCTGTTTTTGCGTTTGTATATGTGTTTGTGGTTGTTTTTGTCTCCATTTAGTAAGGGTACCCACTCAAGTCCATTATCTCTAGACGTAGTGTAGTTGCTTTATAACCCCATGGTTATATAGACAATGTAGGGAGGCCATGCAAGGGTTGACACATGACCTTATAAGTACATGTGTTCAGAGCCGGGTCGGTACTAACCAGGAAAAATTCAACTGGACCTACACGACCAATTAAATGGCGATGGCTAGCAACTTTACTTGAAGTCTGATAGGGTTTTAACGGGACGGGGGCTATCGTGACATTAACCCAGGAGCCATTTCAGTAAGTTGTCACCAGTAGGTAAGGGAGACAGAATACCACGATAACCAGCCCATGTCAAACAAGATCCTCTCCTATCGCCAGTTTGCCATAATTAAGATCTTACTGGTCTCAATCTTAATGGGGTCCCCCGCTTGTGTTGTTCAGCATATTGCCGTCGAGTTAATACTCGTAACTAACAGAATGAGCTGTGGATTTTAGTTGCCTCCTACGACAGGCATCCTTTACCGCCGGCAAGTTCTAACTCCCTAACCCGCAGGGGGTATCCTGTTGGTATGTGATCTATTGTGTCTGTGTGTATGTTGCATTTACGGCATCTGTCGTTTGTGATGTTTAAATCTTTTAATAGGTATTGTCTGTAGTTTCTCGTTGCTATAATTTGGTCGTGTATACCAATAATGAATCCCTCTGTTTCCCCTTGAAGAGCTCCTTTCTTAGCCACGTGTGTGTGTTTTGCTGGTCTATATTGACATGGTTAACTATATGTGGATGTTTTCCGTGTATTTGTGTTTGTAACCACGCTGCTAGAGTTTCTTTTGTTGTTTGTTTTGGTAGGGTTAGGTTTTGGTTTTGGAGATTCAGGGGCATTAGTTCTTTGTCTGCTAATATTAACGCTTTATGAAGTGCTGTGTTCTAGTTGTAGAAGTATGTTCTTAATTTATTTATTTGGTTGTTGTGTAGATAATTGATGTCAATAAGTCCTCCTCTCTCATTTTTTCTAGCGATTGTTATACACTCCTTGTATTATTATTGTTGTTCCATCGCCACTTCCCTCCGCTTACCGCACGAGGCGGGGTCCATTTCACCAAATACGACGGCATTTAACGAATGCAAGTCGTTTTGGCACTGTTTCGTTGATTTAGGTTTTTTGTTGGCTTAAAAATTTTCGTGTTATGTTGCATGTTATTATAATAATAGCCTTTTCAAATTTGTGATGTATATCGGCTTTAATGTTAAAAAATTCACTTTCTACTCTTAAAAAAGGTCAAAGCGATTTGTCATCAATAATTCTAGTATCGTTTAAAATATTCTTCTGGTGGTTTTTTGTCAAGATCACTTGATCTTGAATCACAATTAGAAACCATTCTGTTTCGCCGTAGCCGAATGGGTTGGTGCGTGACTACCATTCACAGAGAGAACGTAGGTTCGAATCTCGCCGAAACACAAAAATTAAGAAAAACATTTTTCTAATAGCGGTCGGCCCTCGGCAGGCAATGGCAAACCTCCGACGGTATTTCTGCCATGAAAAAGCTCCTCATAAAAATATCTGCCATTCGGAGTCGGCCTAAAACTGTAGGTCCCTCCATTTGTGGAACAACATCAAGATGCACACCACAAATAGGAGGAGGAGCTCGGCCAAACACCCAAAAAGGGTGTACGCGCCAATTATATATATATATATCTATATATATAAAAAGAAGTTACATTTCCTTGGTAATCTTATAACTCACGAACGGGCTCACCTATCCAAACCAAATTTTAAGGCTTTGTTTGGACTATTCAGTAGATGGTTTGTGTTTTGAAATTTTAAGAATCGGATACCAGGGTCTCGAGAAATGGGCCAAAACGTGAACCCGGGTAACCCTAGGATGTGTTTGTACAATATGGGTAGCAAATGGAAGCTGCTGATGATTCTATAGTATAGAGTATTTTTGATGCCGCTCCGTGACTAGGGTCTCGAGATATCGGCCAAAATGTGGACCCCGATAACTTAACGATGTGTTCGTACAATATGGGTAGCAAATGGGAGCTGTTGATGATTGCTATAGCATAGAGTATTTTTAATGCCCCTCCGTAACTAGGGTCTCGAGATATAGACCAAAACGTGGACCTGGATAACCCTAGGATGTGTTTGAACCACATAAGTATCCATTGTAAGTTGTTGATAAATGCTAATGAAAGAGGACTTTTCTTTTCGCTGGGTAACTAAGGACTCCAGATATAGACCAATTGGGAACTCGCCTTCAGGTTAAGAGATTGCATTCTTATGTACTACAACCAGTTAAAATGTTTTTAAAAATTCAGATCCGTTATCTACATATATTTCTCGAACTTTACGGATTCAAGGTCAAATATACCATAGAGCTGGGTCTTTGCTATCATTCTCAGATGGTGACCATCAATTTTTGCAAATATATTTTATTGGTGATGAGAATCGTGAATTAGATCAGCGCTGTGCAATTTCGACGAATACGAGAAGATCAATCGTGAATGAATTGCAAACAATGTTCCATCAACACAATGAATTGGTGATGTCCACAAAATCATAATAAAAGCCGATAAAACACAAATTGGGAGCACGCCAGACGATTCAATGTACCAACGATTGATGAAGTAGCCATTGTTGTGGTTGGTGAACAGTTTCGGACACGAGATATTGTTTTGCATCGTAGAAATGAGCAATTACAGCGTATTTCAGAACATCTTCGCTGTTATGATGCATTGCAATACCCCATTTTGTTTTGGAGAGGGGACGATGGCTATCATATCAACAAACAAATGATAAATCCAACAACTGGTACATACACATTTTATTTTTGTTTAAATATGATTTTTAAGTAATTTTCATACGCTAATTAATTTTTGCATCGCAGGTCAAAAATCAACGAAAACCGTCAGTGCGATGAATTTTTATTCGTATCGATTAATGATTCGCCCTCAAGAAAACAATTTTATTTTGCGATGCAATCAACTTTCGCATCAATTTTTTATCGAATTGCAAGTCATTTTGGACGCAAATATAATAAAAAATTGAATGCTCCTGGAGGAACTGGAAAAGCATTTTTAACTTTATTTATTTTAGCATAATTTATTTAGCGTAAAAAATTAAAATGGAAATTAAAGAATCAAAGTTTAATTACAAGTTTTTATCGGCTCTTTCACCTTACCTGTATATATGTAGGTGCCCACCACAATCAAATTTTAAAAAAGTACAGAAAAGGCTATTGAGACATCTTTAGAAAGTATGTTGAATGAAAAAAATCAACTAATTCAACTGTTTAAACATTTTACGAGTTCTATAAAGAAAACTTAATATGAAAAATTTCTTGCGATATAAAAAAACATTTTATGTATGGTGGTGCGAAGCCCACTGGGTAATGCTAGTATATATATAAATATATAGCTGCATGTCTTATCTACATTAGGATCGTTCATTATATGAATGTGTTTTCCATGAAGTTGTTTATGCGACCATATTGCTTTTTTTTTGTTCCATTGTACCTTGTGTGTTATGTAGATTAAGTGGTGAATAATTTTTGTCTACTAGGGATATTGCTTTGTGCAAACTGTATGTGTATTTATGGAAGAATTAACGTAGTGATACTGTTCGATTATTGTGTAGGTTGTGAATATCTATGATCCCTCTACCTCCGCCCGACCTGGGTAGGGTTATTCTTTGTATGCATGAGCAGTGCTGCCAGTCTATTACAATTGTAATAGATCTATTACATTTGTTCTCAGTTTATTACGCTTTTATTACGTTCTCAGTTTACCACGCTATTACTTTTCCGAATCTTTCTGTTTTAGTGAATGCTCCTATATCTTTATCTGCAGCCGCCGAACGAATATTTTCTCAATTAACATTGTTAAAAACGAAACAAAGAAATAGACTACAAATAAAAACAATTGATAGTATATTGCATGCGAAACAACTTTTGCACGATGAGACACATGATGGTAATTGTTATTCATGGAAACCAAGTGCTTCATTGCTTAAAAGAGAGCCACTTTACGAATAACTTACTAACTTAGGACAACTATCTAATCAAAAAATTCGATCTCAAAATAATATATAAAATATATATATATACAATATATAATATAAATATATATTTATTTATACCGATATTTATGTATGTTCAACGGTTATTAAAAAATATATAATACTCTAAAAATTCGATTTAAATAATTTGTTTTGTTTTCATTACATATTTTGATTAAGTTTAACTGTGAATGACGAATACGTATTTAAACCTAAGCGCCTGATAGAACTCTATGAGCCGCCACTTATTGCGCATGTAAAAATTTCAACTTTCTCCGCTAGAGTACACCCTATTACGGAGTACAGCAATCTATTACTTTTTTTATCATCGCTTTAGTACGCTGCTGCGATTGGTTCTGGCAACACTGTGCATGAGTTAGGATGTAATTTTCTATGTCTTGTTAGGTGATTTCGTGTGGTTATATCTACATATATTGTTTAAATCTGTTTCCGACCATTTTAAAATTCCTAATGTCAAATGCTTTCTGGTTATCAATATAATATGTGTGCAGATTTCTCTGTTGTAAGATAGTTTGCTTTAATATCACAGAATCTTTTACTAACTGCTCCTTGCCCCCTTTACTATCCTTTCTGCAGCTCTTCTGTTCAAGTTCATTAAATGGTTGGTCTGATGCTCAGACAAGGTCGGTTGTAGCAAGTGACTTACCGTGGTAAGCCGGCTCTGCCGCGGCGGACCACTTCCTTCCGTGCAAACTCGTGGGACCAAAATTAGGTAAATGGAAAACCAAACAAAAAACATAACAAAAAACATAACGGAAATAACAAAAATTGAGTGTGTGCTGAGCACACTCTCGGAAGACGAGCTGCTGGCTTCTAACGAGGAGACAGTGGTCGGACCCAGCACGCCGAGTGCCCACCATAGCACTTCACTGCTGAAACTCAGCCGTCCACAGTTAGTAACTCAACAAACGCAATCCTCTTCTCTGACGACCCCAGATAGGGATGCCAAAAAGAAAAATAAAAAATCCTCTGGGTCGCTGTTCAAAGCGCGCTACCTGAGAGCGAAATTCATTCTGGCTAAGACAGCTAGGAATGAATTGGCTCGTAGACCACATGATCGCGATGCAGAGCATAAAGTCAAATATGAGGCAGTAGTTTCGGAGTACGAAACCATGGCCGAGAGGAAGACTACCAACCTCCAATCACATACAATTCCTCGGAACCAAAAAGCGGCTAAACGTAACCGATCACAAAATGTGAGCGGGCGTGCTACCAAGAAAATAAAAAAATTCTCGATTCAGGGCGTTGAGGGCCCTATAAAAAGCGCGGTGGTTGCGCTGCGGGGGTTGCTTATAGCGAGGTGACCAGTGGTCACCTCTTAATTTCCCTCGTGAGGGTGCCATTGAGGGACGGCTGTCAGAAATGATCGTCGAATATTTCATGACAAACCAAAAACAGGTACTTCTTTTCGACTCGAGAAATATCTGCCGTGGTTGTAGGGTGAACAAGTGTGCCGATGGAAAAGTGCGTTGCTGAGGTCAGCAATGCCTGGGAGGGGCTCTCACTTAAAATTATCCCAGCTTCGGAGATCCCAAGAAGACCCAGAGCCTGCATTTGGCAACGGAAGGTGAGGCTGGAGGGTCCGGAGATGGTCCACTACCTCATGCTTCAAAACCCTGATGTTCCTATGGGCAACTGGTATATGATCAAGTTGGAGGAACCTCAGAAAAACAACCCCATTGCACTGCTGCTTATTTCTGAGGAGTCCCTGACGGTACTCTAGGAAAAGAAGCACAAACTGCGTTTTGGCCTCAGAACGGGCAAACTTAAAATCTTCCCCCCGTCTGGTGCTCCGTATGGCGACCTAGACGAAATAGGGGAAGTAGCTAATCAGCTCGACGAACTACGAATCCTCGGAAATCGGCCATAAACAGGCTTAGGTGAGCATCCTTTAACAAAGCAATTTTGAGGGTAGCTCAAATTAATGTTCGCCACGCTAGTTTAGCCGCCGATAACCCTCAGTCACCCTCAGGGAGGAAGACACAGATATCTACCTGATCCAAGAAGCCTGGGTTCTGCAGTCTAAGATCATGGGCCTTCAGAGCAGACACTATGATATTTTTTATGTCCAGTCGGGTGGTAAGCCTAGGGCTTGTATCCTCGATAGGAATACTATTAATGCCTTTGTAACTTCTCATTTCAGCTCAGCAGACGTGACAGTAGTCCGTGTAGAAGCATCTAGTGGCCGCAGCTACTCTTTGGTTTCTCCCGAGGAAATGGGGCGTTTGGTGGACTCAACTTCATTTAATAAAGAAGCCATCCTCATCGGCTGCGACGTCAGTGCGGGACATACCGTTTGAGGAAGCAGCGAGGTAAATGATCGAGGTAAGACTCTTTTTGACTTCATTATAAGTCGTAATCTCCTTATTTGGAACAAGGGCAACACCCCCACGTTTGTATTTCCAGCATCGGAAACATTAAACGGTTAGCAGGAGGTTCTTCATATCACCCTCCCGACTAATTCGCCTGCCATTAGGATTGATAACTGGAAGGTTTCTCAGAGAAATTCCTTTTCGGATCACAGGTTGATCCTCTTATAAATCACAGGAACCCTAAAATAACCGACTGGGCTCTGTTAAATAGGGTTTTCAATAATAAATTGAACTGGGAACTTTTTCCTACTCACCGACTGATGAATTGAACAAGCAGGTGGAACACTTAGAGCGATCCTATCAGACGGTCTTAAAAGTGGCCTGTCCAGTATCTTTTAGCAAGAAAGACTCTCCTCGCTGGTGGAGCAAGATGCTGACCAACATAAAAAAGAATGTTAGGAGGGCTTTTAACGAATTCTGCTAAACTAAAAACTTTGTCAATTACCGTTCAATTCTTAATGAATACAAAAAAGCCATTAAATATGCGAAACGAAACACCTTGAAAGAGTATTGCGAATCCATTCGATTCGTGAAATATTCTGCCAGGCTAAGCAAGATCCTTTCGAGAGACCACTCCTGCAGAACTCTTGTAAAAAGGTAGGATGGGGAGTGGGCTGAATCTGCAGAAGAATCTTTGACTATCCTTGTGAATAATCATTTTCCGGAAATTCGATTACCCCGCGTGACATTGTCGACACGAGTCGACAGGGAGGGCTACTCGACGTTTCCCTGGAGTCTATCCTGCCAGTTGACAGAATCACGTGGAGGAATAAATAGTTTTCCCCTTTAAATCTGCTGGTTCTGATGATATCTTTCCTGTGATGCTTCATAAAACAAGTACCTCAGTACTGGCCTGCAAGAAATCTACTGGGCGTGTATCGCTCTTAATCACATCCGCGCCAGCTGGAAGAAAACGAGGGTTGTCTTCATACCCAAGGCTAGGAGGAGGACTCGGCCAAGATCTTTAGGGCAATAAGTGTTACCTCATTCACCCTAAAAGTGTTTGAAAGATTGATTGATTATCATTTCCGAGCGCACATCGAATCCAAATTATCTCCAGCGCAACATGCTCACCTGAAAGGAAACTCTACGGCCACTTTGACGGCCTTCATAGATATATAGGGAGCTTTTAATAACATGAGGGCAGAGTCAATTGTCCCTGCGTTAGGTAAACTAGAGGTGGAAAGACCTATCTGTCTCCGGTTATCGTCCCTGCTTGGCTGTAGGGAAGTTAATGCGGTCGCAAGAGGGACTAAAGTCACTAGATTCGTTCACAGGGGGACGCCGCAGGGTGGTGTCTTTCGCTCCTACTTTGGCTAGTTACTATTGACGAAGCTCTGATAATGCTAAATAAGGGAGGAATTAAGGTAGTAGCAGACGCCGATGACTTGTTCCTAATGGTGTCCGGAACGTTTAACTCAGTCATGGCTGAGATTTTAGAGAGGTCACTTGCTGTTCTCATTCGCTGGGCTGCCACTTGCGCCCTCCGAGTCAACTCTGGCAAAACGGCGCTGGTGCTATTTACAAGAAAATATAAACCTCCACCCTTTTGACTTCCCAAATTAAACAACCACGTTCTCCCGCTCTCATTAGAAGTGAAACTTGACTCTCATTGGAGTGATACCTGACTCCAAACTCCATTGGAAGCTACACATTGAAAATCGGGTAAAGAAAGCCAGTATAGCCTTCTACTTCTGTAAATTTATGTTCGGTAAAAACGGGGACTCAAGCCACAGGTCGTGCTGTGAATTTACAACTTAGTGCTGGGAAGCTCTTCGGAAGGGCTATAATATCACTTCACTCGGAAGGGTGCAAAGGTGCATGCATTGGCATCACCGGAGCATGTAAACCTTGTCCCAGTGCTGCCCTGAATGTCCCTTTGTACGTACTTCCCATCGACTTTTACGTTATTTCCATCGCAGCTCAAAGTGCAATCAGGTTAAAGGAGGTTGGCCTCTGGAGTTAAACTCCCAGGGAACATGGTAGCATTTTCGGGCAGCTAACACCGTATTTCTCCGAACGTCGAACAGTTCTCTCTATCCGTAAACTAGAGTTTGAGGGTCGTGCTAGAGCAATCTTTCCAAACAGGCAGGATTGGATCGAGGGGAAAATCTGCAACGAAGCTTGGACCTCTGTCTTCAGTGACGGTTCCAAGATGGAATCGGGTTTTCTCTAAATCGGCCTAAATCTATATATCTCCTTTGAACTGCCGAATACTCCTAGTGTTTTTCAACAAGTCTTTGCGATCCTGCAGGCATGCAAAATGCTTAGGGAACGTGGGAGCGAAGGAGATATTAACATTTTTTCTGATAGTCAAGCCGCGATCAAGGCTCTGACGACGCCATGGTGCAGAACGAAACTAGTAGGGAGGAGATCAAACCTTTTGTGCAGGTAACATTTCTGTGATCTGGATTCCAGGAGAGATATGAAATTGCTGATGAACTTGCCAGGAAGGGGACTGAATTGGCTTCAGAGACCTCCTACCCGATGATCGGCATCCCTCTCATGGTGTTTAGAGGGGAACTGCTCAAATTATTTCTCAGGAAAGCGCAAAAAAGATGGAGCTCCATATCCTCATGTGCTATTTCGAAAACCCTTTGGGCCCATTACAATATACGAAGGACTCAGAAAGTCCTTCGGACTTCTCGGCATTCAATTTCCACACTCGTATCTGTGTTTACGGTCGGCACACACGCGGAAAAGCTAGGGATACCATTTAACTCCCATTACACCAGATGTGGGGACTGGGTTTGGTAGCTAGACCATTCAGATCACTGGGTCCTACTTTCTTCGACAGGCTGCAGATATCTGCCTGTTGGAGGTCTCATAATGGTATCGAAACGGCGCTTAGGTGCTACTTGAGGAGTGTCAGACTGGCGCTTCAACCATTCCTTGCATCCTTTGCTGTCCTTTCTGCATTCCTTCTGTTCATGTGTATTTAGGTAATGTTCCATTAGATTTTTACCAAATTTTTTGCTTACCATAGCAGATATTATTTTTTATAATGTGGGAAGACACGTGATGGGTCGGTAATTGTATCAGTTTTATGTATCAGTTTTACCTATTGTTAGAAAGCCGGGTGGTTTATGTGGATGATCTATTACATCATTTATTGCTATTGCTAATTGAGTGTGTATGAGATATTTATATCAGTAGTTGGGAATAAAATCGATTCAGGGACACTTCCAATTGTGTGTTCTCTTTACTATTTCTTTAAGTTCATCTATTGTTGTGATGTAGTTTGTTGAGATTTCAAATTGTATTGCCTTAGTTGTTCTTGTTGAATCCAATAGGCAGATTCATTGTATTGCATTGGTACTGGCCATATTCCCTTCAGTAGTTAGTAATTTCTTCTTTAGTTGGTGTTTCAATGACTGTTTTTCCTTGCACGTGATGAGTTTGTAGAATGCATTCTTGTTATTTTTGTTTCTTCATCATGTTTGACTCATTGTATCTGGCTAGTCTAGCGCCGTAAACTTTTAATTTGTGCCTTTGTAGATCTATGATTTCCTCTATTGTCTTCTTAAGGCTAATTTTTAATTTTGCTATGTGTTTTAAAATCTTTTCTGATTTATTCCCTTTTGTAAATTGCTGGGCACTCTCAATATCTTTTCTGAAGTTGTTGATCTTGTTCTCAATTCTAATTTGCCATTTTGACTTTCTTGAGGTGGCTGAGGTTTTGTTTTGTATTTTATAATTTTGACCATTCAGTTATATTTTTTTGTTATTGCAGATACGTAAACAAAGATATATAAATCTTCTAGTGTTGATTTACCGTAAATTAGAGTACGTAGTATTTGATTATTTATTATGTCTGTGTTGCGGATGGTTTGCTTTTTGAAAATAAGTTTAGGTATATAAGGTCGAGTTGTCGGATAATTTCTTTCCCATTTGATTTCGTTTGTTTGTAAAGCAGTTTTTACTTTTTGGAAGAGTTGATATTCTATATCATCGGGCGTTGAAGTTGTGATGTCTACATTGATAATGAGGTTGGTGGGTGTATTGTTGTTTCCATCTGTTTGGGGGTTACTTTTTTTGAAGTGTTTGTTGTAGTAAAATTGAAGTATTAGAGTGATCTGCTGAGTTTGACTGTTCAATGTTTCGTTGGAATATTGTGTATATTTCTACTGCTACCTGTTCTTTAAAAGTTTCGATGTCTATACTGGTTAGTCTGATATTTGAAATTATGCCTTTCTTTTTTGATCCGCGACTTTTTGCTTAGTGTTATTTCCCTGTATTGGAGATATATTTTCGTAAATAGTCGGTGAAACTCTTCTATATAGCCAGTTTTCACCATTTCAAGTTTTATACTTAGGTAGTAGCAATGCATCACATTTTTATTAACTTCATTAGTCCATATCATGCGTTGTCTGGGATTTCCAGCTTTGGTGGTTGCAGGTTGGTCTAACAAAACACTGGTTGCTGGTCCTTGTTGAGTATTCGGTTCGGTATCTTGATCGAGCTTTGTATTCCCTCGTCGTTCTCGACCATAACGATGCTCGTGCGAGGCTTGGTTTCTATAACTTAGAACCATTTTTGACATCTAGAGGAAGATTTGTCCTTATAGATGGTTAGCTAGGGCCGCGTCACTCTCCATCATATTTCTTGCGAAATATGTCCTTGTGGTGGTTGGTTGCCAGATTGCCTTCTGGGTTAACAGTTTCCTTCATACATGCATTTTACATTTGGGCGGTATGTTAGACCGTTGGCGGTATTTTTTGTGTCTTCGCCGGTAACTAGGGTCTCGCGGAGTTATTAGGCCCGTCATCATCCAAAGGAGGATGCCCTGTGATTATTATTATTATTATTATTATTTAACGAAACGCGCGGCAGATTGACGGTTAAGCTAATAAAAAATGTCACTACATGGTACAGCAGAAACTTCAGTAAAGTAAACTTTTATACAACCCAAATGCTTTCAGAGCATTATTTTCAGAAATACTAAAAAAGCTCAACTTTCCACACTAGTCTACAGTGTTTGTTTGGAACGTTTAGAGGAGCTCTTCCAAGAGTTGACCGACATAGCTAGAACGATATATAAGTTCCGAAAGGAAGTGGGGCCATGTATCCTTTATAATTTGCAGTAAACTTAGATTCATTAATTAAATTTTCCTTAGCCGTTCATAATTATCGCGCGACTAAGCAGGCTATGGGCTTGGGTGATTATTTAAGTGGCCCTATGTTAATAAATGAGTTAGTATTGAAATTGCCTTCTGATCTTAAGTTAGACTGGGGTCGCTACAGGGTAATGCGTCCTCGCGTCGATGTAACAGTTTTCGACGAATGGCTTTTCAACCTTGCTACATGCGCTAGTCAGATGGTACCGCTGGGGCTATGTACTATGTTTCTTGCTTTAGGAAGAGACAAGATATGAAAATTTATTCGTGAAGCGAAATTGTGTAGTTGCCAGCAAGCTAATATCCCATTACTCGTACTACACTCTCCATATCAGGATCGGCGACTCAAGACAAATGCCAAAGAAAGCCAAGGTGCTCAGAATTCGGTAGTCCTTTTTCATTCGAAAGAAAACAAACACACACATTTCGCTATATTGCTGTTACTCTGCACAATAAAGGGCGTTCTCTCGACACATTATACAATGCGATCCGAACTCACACTTTGTCGCATTACACATTTCGTCGCAGATTCCGCGCTCATTCTCTTAACAAATGTGCGCACTGTGGTAAGCCTCAACCTTCTGGCGCAGTCTTTAGATAGCGAAATAAATACTTCTCGCAGTAAGCGCTGATGACGAACTAATTGCGGCAAAATGTAAAATAGGTTAGTCAGTGTATGAATGTAATAAGGTTAACTGATATATACCGCAATGAATCTTGCATATTTGTTCTTGTCAGAGGGACAACCGCCTTGAGGAGTTCGTAAAGTCGCATTTTTCTTTGGAATCTGTCGGCATTTGCGAAGTTACTCCACTTGCATCAAAGTAGCGCTCCCGCCGCATAATAACTCCAACTAATATTACAAAATACCTCGAGACTTAGACACGCTGGTTGTTGGACCTACTTTGGAGGTATGACAATATAGAACTACATAATTTTCTTCCGATGGCGAGTCGGCGGCTGCAATGTCTTCAAGCAAAAACGGCTCGTAAGTATACTCTTAACGACTTTATGGTAGCCACCATCCGCAATTATGAACAAAAGGGCTATATAAAGATGCTGGAAAAAGAAGAGATTTCAATTGTCGGAAAGTAATGGTACGATTCAATGTTCATAGTTATCAACAAAAATAAAACGAGGTTAGTGTGGGATATTGCAGCGGCCGTAAGTAAGATATACTTAAAATCCAATGCGACTTGTTAAAGTTTTTAATTGGAGTGCTAATTCGCTTTCGCGAGCAACCTGTAGCATTGTGCGGGACATACGTGAAATGTATCACCAAATTCGCTGCACAAAAATTCCTTTGACGGGAAGGCGATGCAACGAAACAACCTGACGTTTATGTGATGCGAGTGATGACACTTGGTGCCACATGTTCGCCCTCCTTACAAACTACGTTAAGAACGAGAATTCACGTCGTTTCCATCGAGAACATAAAGCGGCAGTCGAAGCGGTTTTAAACAAAATGATTGGCTACAAAGTGTCCGTCGTGAAGACGATATGATTAAGCTAGCGGAATTGGGTTTCTAACATCAGTAATGTTGTATTAGCGCTGGCTGGCCAGGCGGCATAAACTGATAAATACATCGAACAGCCGGGCCAACGCCACGAAAAGGTTCTCGGAAAGTGGTGGTATCCGGGTGCAGATAGGTTGCGATTTTTTGAGTTTTCAAAGGGCGTCTTCGACGAATGCAAAATTCCGACGAAGTGACAAAATCTGCATATTGTAATGATCGTGTTCGATCCTCTAGGGCTTTTGGGATATTTTATAATATGTAGACAAATTTCGATGCAGGAAATTTGGCGGTCGGGTGTTTCGTGGGACGAACGAATTAAGTCGAAGGATCTTGAGAAATGGTGGCGATGGACTCGATACTTGCCAGAGGTACGAATAACAGGTTGTTACTCGCTTGCTAGTAGTGCAGATCAACTAGAGATACACACTTTGCGTTGATGTTATTTACTGACCGACCTTACGGCAAATCGAAATTGCCTGCAGTTATGTTAAAACTCGCGTTGCTCCTCTTAAACCTATATCCATTCCAAGGCTTGAATTGATGGCAGCCATTCTGGGGCTGCGCCTGACAAAGTTTGTTATAAGTGAGTTATCGTTGCGTATCGAGCGGATAGTCTTTTGGTCAGACTCTAAAAAGTAGCCAATGATGGTACCAAAGGGACTGCTGGTCCTAGTTTCTGCAATGAGTCCAGGTGGTTTACTAGGCCCAAATTTCTGCTTCTACCGGAGAACCTGTGGCCGACAACGGATTTTGGATGTTTGGTCGAAAATTGCATACCAAGCCCAGACACACATCGTGGGAAAAATAACGACAAACACAAGAGCGTGGGTTTTTTATCACTGCAGGTTTGACCATCATCGCAATGAAATTTTTGTAAATGAGATGAGGCCACAGCTTTGTATTAATGGATTAAGACCGTTGGTTCAAGTTACTGTCAGAGTGCCGTGGCTGATGTGGAACTTATTCTTAATTCGCGTCCTTTGACTTACGTTCCTTTCGATTCTGCAGAAATGGAGGCGCTGACACCCTATCATTTCCTAATAGGTAATTCTAGCGGAATACGGAATCGAGCTGGAGAATTAAACGATGACTCGCAGATTGCTTTTGGAAAAGATGGGTTCGCGGATACTTACCGTCATTACAAGGCCAGCAGTGAAGCTGACAAAACATGATATAAAGGAGTAAACCACATATGAGATGCACGAAGTTTACCGAGTTGGTTGAACTATGCGCGGCTCTGTTCATGAAAGTCCAAATTTTTTCTCTCTTTATCTACCATTCTTCTACACACCTGTCACACCTTGACGCTCGTAAATCAACTCTTTATTTTTCTATTGGACCACCGGCGCGAGCAGACGTAACGACAACGGGGTTTTATGCGGTCAAACACAAATATTTTACAGATAATATCGGTTCACTCTGCGATGCCAAATAAAGTATTAAAATATTTATTATTAAGTTTCGCGTTTGTTTTCTGTAAATATTACACAATTAGTTTCTGAAATAAATACAAACCAAATACGGCTGAAAATATTGCTTCGCTGCCCGGCGTTGCAAATATTAAGTCAATACTTCTACCAGATCCAATGATACGAACCGCTTTCGAAGCCCTTATAGTCCTGTAACATACATTAATATGCAGTGATAAGACGTTGACCAGGCTCTCTAGGATATAGCATTTAAAACAACACGTAAATTATCAAACCTTACATAAATAAAATTTATGTGGACGAAACTTTTGACAAAAGATGAATGGCAACGGAACAGAATCATTTAACCGCTATAGAATTAGTGGAAGAACTCGCTAGAAGGGAACAACAGCTCAAAAAACTACGAACCGTACATTTCTACGCATTCTTATCTATGCTTACAGACATCGAGCTGAAGAAAAACGCTACGATTGCCGTATTTTACCGAATTATACAAAGAGAAGCTAAAAACGTAGTCTTCAATATCGCAGAATCGGACTATTGGGTCAGAATCAAAGAAGCACTCAAACTTTAAGTCTGCAGGTCAGTTGGTCGATTGCGCTTCGGTCTCCTCGTCTCGGTTGCCTCTTTCAATGTAAGCTGCCGAATTTCCCTGTTAGAGTGTTCTAGTAGTCGATTTGTGTGTCTTAAGCTGTTGTTATGTATTTCTTCATGGACAGTTTTTACTTTAAGATCTCGATGGATATTATCAGTGAGTATATATGTACCCATCTGCTTTTGATATTATACGAAATAACTCATTTTGTCGTTTGTGGTATAATTCTTATATTTGTACTGTTTCCAGATGCCCAACGCTCTGAGCTATATTTCTATATTGGTGTTATAATTACTACCGCAATCGTTGACGACGGAAGTGTTGTTCCGCTACCCGATCATGACGGGGTGAGCATAGCGATAACGCGGCTAAAGAACAGCAAAGCCGCGGGAACCGACGGACTACCGGTTGTGCTATTCAAACATGGCAGCGAGGAGCTGGTAAGGTGCATGCATTAGCTACTATGCAAAATAGGGTAGGACGAAAGCATGCAATTTAAGTATGCTCTGCCCAATCCATGAGAAGAGTGATCCTGCAATCTGAGCCAGTTACCGCGGGATTAGTCTACTAAATATCTCCTATAAGGTTCTAGCAAGCATATTGTGTGAAAGCCTTAGAACACCACCAACACCAGCAGCGCCGTCAGAACTGGGAAGGACGTCTCCGAGCCGTTTGATACCAAACGAGGTTTCAGACAGGGTGACTCGCTGTCGTGTGACTTCTTAAACCTGATGTTGGAAAGGATCGTACGAGTCGCAGAACTTAATCGCTCAGGCACAATATTTCATAAGAGCGTACAATTGTTGGCGTATGCCGATGATATTGACATCATAGGCTTTAACAACCGCGCTGTTAGCTCTGCCTTCTCCAAACTGGATAAAGAGGCAAAGCGAATGGGTATGGTTGTGAACTAGAACAAAATGAGGTACGTCCTGTCTTCAAACAAACAGTCGGCGCACTCTCGTATCGGCAACCACGTCACTGTTGATAGTTAGGATTTTGAGGTGGTAAAAGACTTCGTGTATTTAGGAATCAGCGTCAATACCGATAACAATGTCAGCCTGGAAGCCCAAAGTAGAATCTCTCTTGCCACCAAGTGCTACTTTGGACTAAGTAGGCAAATGAGTAGTAAAGTCCTCTCGCGACGAACAAAACTAACACATGCCCGTCCTAACGTATGGCGCAGAAGCTTGGACGATGACAACATCCGATGAAGCGACACTTGGAGTGTTTGAGAGAAAGATTTTGCGGAAGATTTTTGGACCTTTGCACGTTGGCTACGGCGAATATCGCAGACGATGGAACGATGTCGTCCGAATGGATACAAACGCTCCGGCTCTGAAAGTATTCGATGCAGTACCAGCTGGTGGTAGCAGAGGAAGAGGAAGGCCTCCTCTGCGTTGGAAAGATCAGGTGGAGAAGGACTTGGCTTCACTAGGTGTGTACAACTGGCGCCGGTTAGCACGAGAAAGAAACGACTGGCGCGCTTTGTCAAACTCGGTCAAAATAGGGTAAGCGGCTATCGCGCCAATTACGAAGAAGAAGTTATAATTACTTTGTATATTAGTATCTTTTATTTATTTATTTAAAAGTAAAATAATTACTGTACTTAATAGCTTAAGCACCGGCAACTGAGGCCTTCGGCTTTACTTTGTACTACTTACCTAGATATATGTATGATATTGGTGCATGTAATAAAATATAGGTATATATAGTACAGGCGGCCGCCGTAGCCGAATGGGTTGGTCCGCGACTACCATTCGGAATTTACAGGGAGAACGTCGGTTCGAATCTCTGTGAAAACACCATTTCTGCCATGAAAAGGCTCCTCATAAGAATATCTCCCGATCGGAGTCGGCGTTAAACTGTAGGTCCCTCCATTTGTGGAACAGTACAGGATAGTATACAGTATAGTTCAGGATCCGGCACTTGAAGTGTAACCAACTTCAAACGTTCGCGCAGCTGATCCACGGGCATCAGCTGTCTGTTATTTGGCTAAATGACTGTCCAGAGTATTGTTTACAAGCGCGCGGAAGCATTTTGCCGAGAGTAAACGCGAAAAAAGAAAATCAGTAATGGATTTCAAACGTAATAATGTGATTGCATTATATTTGGCTGAGAAATCACAACCAACCACAAGTTCTATCGCACCATTACTCAATACAATGATACTGGTAGCATCGCGAAACGTAATGAAGGTGGTCATCGAAAGACTGCAACATCACATGAAATGGTTCAAAAAGTAAAGAAGCGAGTTGAGCGAATTCTCGGACGAATTGCCAGTCAAATGGCGAGAGAACTGAAAATATCTGACCGCAATATCCGCCGCATACTGGAAAATGTTCTCAAAGTCAAACCTTACAAGATCCAAAAGGCGCATGATCTCCCACCAAAGCAGCAACAAGTCAGACTTGAGAGAGTTGAAGGAGTTGCTTCGCTTGGCCGAGAGCGGGCAATTTCCGAACATTGTGTTTTCTGACGAGAAAATTTTTCAAATTGAGCAATTCGTAAACTCTCAAAACGATAAGCTTTATTTGACTGGCCATTCAACGAGAATTTGAGTCACAGGTAATGCTTTGGGCCGCTGTAAACGTAGATGGACGCTCTCCAATCGTTTTCATCGCACCTGTCGTCAAGGTACATGCGAAATATTATCGGGAAAGTATTCTGAGGCTTGCTTTGAAGCCGTGAGCAGACAAACATTTCGGTGGCAGCCCATACGCATTTCAACAGGACTCGGCAACGTTTCACAAAGCTCGTGTGAACCAAGAATGGCTAAAAAAGCAATGTTGCGAACTTCATAACGTCCATACAATGGCTCTCAAATTCAATAGACGCGCGTCCGATGGATTAATCTCTTTGGGACATTTTTGAAAGCAAAGTCCGATCTAAAAGATTCACCAGTCTCGAGGCTCTGAAAAAAAGCCATTGTCTGGGCAGCTTGTGATTTGTTTCTGGGCCGTCTCAAAGCCATAGTCAAGGCAAAAGGTGGTCATATTGAAAAAATGTAAAATGTTTGTATTCTTTTCACACATTTTTTACTTTAAATTGAATAAAAGTAATTGTCCAAACTAAATTTATGGCCTTTTTAATTGGTTACACTTCGAGTGCCGGACGCTGTATGTACAAATGTGGATTTCGAAGGGAATAAAATTATAAATTATAAAGGGAACAAAGAAGAGATATACTTATTAGCTTATTATTTTACTAGTTTGCGAAGAAAGTCCGAAGGTTTGTGGTTCTGAGTTGACTTAATCCGGTGTATTAATCCAAAAAGGTGTGATGTTGTAAAGTCGAGAGACCCACAAATTGGGCAGAGTGACCTATCTTTACCGCTTAGAGGATGACAATAGGTGGGTAACGTATGGCCAATTCTAACGCGAATAAAAGTCTTGATTTTTTGACACACTGAAAGCGGCGAATACTCGTATAATGGCTTGTTGCCCCAAAGGGCTAGAGTTCTTGTAATAATACTGGTAATTACTCCACTTGTTACGAAAATTTTAAACCATATGCTGTTTTGCCAGCTTCTTGACATCTTGGTCGTTAAAATAAAAAAAATGTAATGGCGCTTTAGCACCAGTCTTAGCCGCTTGATCTGGGAGGATTAAATAAGGTGAGACAGATGAGTTATCGACTAAGATTGCATTATTGTTGCTACTATTTGTATTACTGTCGCACATAGCTATGTCATTATCAATGATTTGATGGTTTTGGTTTACTTTTTTTATACTTTTATTCACAATGTGTAGGGAAGCCGCGCTATTTTGTTAGTGTTTTGGTTTTTGTTTTATTTGGTTGGTTGGTTTAAGTGGTGATTCTTCCCTAATCCAACTAGCGCTTCCGCACTATTTTGTTGCCACATCCTCGTTACCAACTTGTTTACCAGTTGTTTACAGCATGACTATATCCAGTCTGTGCGGTTCAGGAACCTTATCAGGTTGTTGACATCTAAGCCAGACAGCCAGACTCTCGAAAAGCGGTTTACTAGGGTTAACACTCTGTTCTTCCATTGGGCAGGGCATTCGCAGAGGAAATGGAATATTGTTTCCTTTTTCTCCGGTTTTTTACAACTTTGCCAGTATGTGCTGTGAGGGATGCCCATTTTGGCTGCTTGGCTGCTTGGCCACAGACAAAAAGCCAGTTATGACTGCCGTCAGTCTCCAGGTGTTCTGTCGTTTCATGTTTATCAATGTTGACGATTGCTTAAGGTTGTAGGTGGGCCATAACGTTCTGCTAATTTTGCATTTCGTCTGGCCTCTCTATCTACAATCTGCGATTCGGAAGTAGTTTAGGGAAATTGCACTCTTGACTGCACCTAATGGTGTGAATACCGATTCTGTAAGAGCGTTATTCATGGCAGATCCCCTTCTTGCCAGTTCATCCGCTTTTTTATTACTTTCAATGCTCCGATGTCACGGGACCTAGTTTAAGGTAGCTTTATGGTTTTCCCTCAAGGTGGTAAGGCTAGTCCTGCTTTGTTCCCCCACTTTAGAGGTTGTTGTATCCAAACCCAGGGCCTGTATTGCAGCTTGGCTATCTGAGAGAATAGCAATATTGCCCTTAAAAGAGGGATCTGCGATTAGTAGCCGACAAGCTTCTCCAATTGCCAGTACTTACGCTGAACGACACGGCAAGCATTAGGCAGACGCACAGATCTTTCAATTTTAAGTCTGCGAGAATATATACCAGCTCCAACACCACAATCCATTTTACTGCCATCTGTATAGATCTAGTGTTGAAGTTGTTTAGTGAGAATCCCATTCCATTCTTTTCTAGATGGAGAGAGTGATAAAATTTCTACTGAATGCTACCGTCGGGACGATGTAGTCAGTTCTCTTCGAGGTATACTGGGTTTGACGCAGTAATAGACTGGCATGGCCATGAGCTTTTTCCTTCCAGCGACCCGCTTCATTTAACCTAAATGCACTCATTGTTGCCATGTTCTCGATATGTAGATTACGTGTGTCAGAGCGTTCAGGGCCTCCCTAGAACATGATCTGATTGCACCGACTGTTATTGCACAGGCTGATCTTTGTATTCTGTTAAGTAATTTGATGTTGTATTCTCTCTCTGGAGCTTTCGACCAAACTACCGAGCCAGACGTTAAAATTGGTCGCATAACCGCCTTATACAACCATAATGTATTCTTGGGTTGAAGACCCCATCTTCTTCCTAGCATACATTTACAGGCATATAAAGCGATTTCTTTTTTATTAACCCGTTCTTCACTGTTTAATTTCCAGCTAAGTTTGGAGTCCACAATTACCCCTAAATACTTTGCACTGGTTGAAAGTGAGAGAGTTTGTCAGTTAATATTTGGTAGAGTAAAAATTGGTACCTTATAGCTGGTCGTAAATTGCATGAGTTCTGTTTTACGCGCGTTTAAACTTAGGCAACAGCCTGTTGCCCAAAAATAAGTTCGCCTAATGCCCACTGATCATATTGGGGCACTGTCGTGACGCCATTAGCACCACATCATCAGCGTACGCCACCGCTTTTACCCCACCTCTATTAAGATTTATTAAGATTTTGCTAATCACACATAACCAAAGAAGTGGAGATAACACTCCCCCCTGTGGAGTACCCCTAAGGACTCTCTTATTTATGTTGCCTCCTGCTTACCTTTGGTATGAAGAGGACTCTAACAGGTTTCCAGCTATTTGGAATATAACCTAGGCTTAGACACGCTTTGAAAATTTCCATTAGCCATGGTAGGATAATATCAAGAGTTTCCTGTAACATCTTTTGAAAAATCCCGTCGGGGCTCGGAGATGAAGGTGAAAATGATTTGATTGCCCATGCAACCTTCTCTTTTGTGACTATTGCATCGGTAAGATACTGCGGGTCATAGCGGCTCCGCCGAATTCTCCCAACATCGCTATCGTGAACACTACATCCCGGAAAATGAGTATTTAAAAGAAGTTCTAGAGACTCTTCGGCCGTAGAAGCCAAGTTCCATCTGGTCTCTAGACTCAAGAAGCCATTGAATGATCTTTGCACAAAATACGGCTGGGCCTCGCAGAATCTCTGGTAAATTCGATCGAAGAACCAAAATCTCTCCAGCTCTCTTTCTTGGCAGCCCTAGTTGCCTTTTTGTACTGTCTCTGACTTTCTCTGTACAATTGCCAATTACCTGTTGAGTAGCTGAGATTAAAATTTGATCTGGCTTTTTCCCTTAATTTCGAGACCTCATTGCTCCACTAGGGAAGATAAGATTTTTTGCTTTATTTAATTGGACACGAGGTTTTGTAGGCCCTTCTGAATGTCTTCTCCAATGTTGTAACCTTACTCTCAAGGTTTTCCGTAAGAATGATTTGGCTGATCGGAATTCTTCTCAACCAATTATTCACCACATTTTTAAACTTTTTCCAATTAGTTCTTAGTGGGTTTCGATACGGGAAGGGTGTATCCACCCTCAGATCCGGCTCGTAAAGGATCAAGCTGTGATCCGATAAAGAAGTTTTGTTGGAAACCCTCCATTTGTCTACCCTTACTGAACTGTTTTCGGACAATAAAGTAACATCAATCACTTCCGCCCATCCCCTAAAGTACTCCGTACCAGAAAAGGTGAAACTGGGGGTTTTACCTCTGTTACATGCTCCTCAGGGTGCTCGTCAGGTTAGTATTAGTAAAAAAATCGTAAATACTCACCTCATTCGTTCGCCTCCGAGCTGCCCATAGAGAGTGCCTTGCGTTGGCATCGCATCCGAGTAGCAAGTTTTTGTTTCTAGCTTCAGGCACAAGCCGATGAGCCTCCTCAGGTGGTGCTGGCCGGGTGGAAGCCAGTGTGATGCCGACACCGTCAGCGTCTTCCACCCCCACAGCTGCCCTATACTGTAAACAATATGATGGGATTAAGAATATGTTCAAATGTTTCTTAGCTACAATACACGATTGGGGTTACCTGCAGTCCGTTTGTAGAAGAGGTTATGGTTGTTTTCAGTAAACCCCTTCACCTTGGTGCTCCGCGCCCAGGGTTCCTGGGCTAACGCGATGTCGACGTTCTGATCCGCCAGGAGAATGGTTAGGTTGTCCGTTGCCGTCCGCAAGTGTTGCAGGTTTATTTGGAAAACCTTGAGACCAATGCTGCTCGTCGTTTTACAATTCGACGGCGTCGGCAAATTGCACTCCCGGGTGCTGCTCGTTAACGCCATCGTGAAAGAAGCGGCGTCGTCAAGTTGCATACCCGTGAGCAACTCGTTGGCGCCGTCAGCCGCGTCCTGCTCATCCTCCGGATTTGCAGAGCGGAATATCTTCATTTGCGTTTTCCTCACGAAGTTTATTGTCCACTTTTCCCAGTGGCTCGATGCTCTCCTCCGATATTTGGAAAGGGAAAGACACACTCTTTTGCGGAGCCTCTGCTTTGAAGATGCTCCAGTCATCCATCGGAACAGTGCGGTTGGTTGCTTGCAAGTATGGGATTAGCTGCTTAGCTTCGAATTCCATGTTCGGTATCCAGATGCGAGCCCTCGGCCGTCGAGGGATTTCACTGGCCGGAATTAGTTTGAGCCTCAAACCTTCCCAGTTGTTCTGGATCTTGCCCACAACTGTTTGTAGGAAATTAAGAGAGAGTTGATCATCGCACTTGATCTTCCTGTATCCGCGGACCACTTCGATTGGGTCAAATCCTGGCACTTGACCCTCCGGGTTTGCCATAACGTGATCGACGACAATGCGAGACAGCCGTGCCTCAAAATCGGACCACTTCTCCAATTCACGTTTACCGCGGTTAGTTATTTTATCAATCAACACTGTTTGCAGGTGATCCGGTGCCACCTCATTGAATGCGCGTTTGGCTGGTTTTGGTATTGAAGCGGTGTGAACTGACACTTTGTGCTTCTTCGTAGGTTTGTCGCTTTCGTCCTGCGAACGATTGCGTTTCAGGGGTTCTGCCTTCTGGGTGGCCTGGAACGCCAGATACTCATCGACCACTTTTGGCACCTTGCCTTATCGGCCGCGTCGCTTGGATGAGTTTTCCCTTCGGCCTCATTTTAGCTTATTCTGCCGAGAATAGCCAGAGACCTCTTGTAAAGCATATACCTAGAAGGGCCTTTTTTAACGTTTTGACGATTTTGCCCCTTGGCATCAGCGGATGTAGATGGTTGATTTAAGATTGATGGCGTGCTGTGGCCCACAGTTTTCTCATCAACTGTTTCTTTGCTGGAAGCCAGGAGCTCCATCTGTCGCCATGTGCGGTGACCAAAGAGGATATCGGGGAAATAATTGGTCAGCCATGGCAGTGCCCCATACCATGGTAAGGTCACCGTTATAACCTAAGGCGGCCTAGTGTCAGGAGGGCTCCGTTAGAAGACAGCCTAATTTTGTACCCTGGCTGAAAAACCCACCCAATAGGCACAGGTCGCATTACATCTTGGATTGAGGAAGTTTTTTAACGAAGTTTACATCTACGACCTGTGTGGTTCGCGGGAGATGTCCTCCTAACCCCCATATCTGGGAGGCGTTCCACCTGGGAACGCGCCCTCCAGGGATAACAGATTCCCTCGAGCATTTTGTTTTATTAGTGAATTTGTTTTTTTTTTAGCAAATGCAATTGAGTTTTCATTATGGTTTGGTGGAATTTGTTCTTTATATTATATATTTGTAAGGCTTCACGGAGTGAGCAGTTTTGATAGCTGGCAGCTTTTGCCCAGCATAGGGTTCGGGTAGTAGGGTCGTACTTTGGTGGTGTACCAAAAAACCTCAATTTTTTCCGGTAGGTAATACCAATAGAAGGTAAGAAATAGAACACCGCTTTCTTCTTGCTTTTCATCTACATACGTACTTCATAAATTTGTAAACTGATTTCACACCTTGTTCTTATCAATTTTTATTCTTCACTTACATGAACGATTTATTCTTCACTTACGTTATTAAGGCAAGGAGCGCAAATTATGTCTTTGATTGAGTTAAGGTAATCGTGAAAGATAAACATTACATTGCAAATACCAGGAAGTTGCTTGATCGATATAAATTTGTTCACTATGTTGTTGATCTTTACTAAAATTAGTAAATTCCCATCTCTTAGCTCGGATATGTGTATATACATAGATATATACATAGAAATATATATGTAATAGAAATACGTTGCTTACGTATTATTATGTATGTATTATTATATTAAGTATAATTAATAATTTTACACGGTAAACGTTTTAACTGTTCGGCGGGGAAATGCCAGGGTAAACGGCCTTCACGTTGCAGCGACTGGAAACGGTGGTTAGCAACAGTCGGAACGGTAGGCGCAGTTACCATTAGGGTGGCTAAAAATTTATATTAGATATTAGGGTGTGGCCTAAACATGCCGGCCCCCTTGCGATAAGCAATCATCGCTCGCTATATTGTGGTGAGACATCTGAGGCTGCTGGTGACGTCTGAAAAAATGCTGTAACGATAAACATTATATACAAGTTAAATTTTCATTTATTTATTTGAGTTTTTAAAAATTATTGCGTGGACAGGAGTCCACATCTTTTCTGTTTATTGTTCACTTAAAAACTGAATTTACAAAATATTCTTACTTCTATATTACAACTAGAATTTGGCCAGGTCACGTTGCATCAGCATGTGCTGGGAAAATTCGTAAGTTTGGGAAATGCACGGTCGGCGTTTTAGTCTTGCGCGTGTGGTGTCGTTTACCCGTGAGACGCAACTTTGTGATATGTTCACAATATGATACATGATATGTTTTCAACGTTTAATGTGTTAACTATCCCCCTCTTAAGAATGATCGTCCTCGATCATTAAAAGTAAGGTAGGTCATTGAATTTAATAAAAGTTGGGGGTATATTGCCATTACGAGGTAAGGTTGTTATACCAATATCTGATGGAATTTCCTGCTTCTTCTCGACGTATTCAATCTTGATGGATTTACGTTTAAGAAGGATAATTGATATGACTGTTAGCGCTATGACTACAGCGATTGTAAATGTTCCAATAGAGAGTGTAGTATTTCTCAAATATTCAATCCGCTGGATGTTGTTGATGTGTAGTTCTTGCAACGTTTCTAATGAAAGTAGATTTATGTGCTTACTTTCGGCTGGTGAAAGCTGCATGATTGAGGGAATGGCTTCGAATGGTTGCGACGCAAAATTTCTATATAATCGGTTATTAATTTTTATCGATGAATTGTAGAATTTTATAATGTGTGTTCCATTTATTTGTTGGTTAACATCATTAATTTCTATTTGTCCATTAAAGTTGCTTAGCAGAATAACGCCTGTTTGAATTTCTTCTATACTAGGTAATTTGTGACCTGGCATCGTTGTACAACTAGAGTTTAAACTACTTAATAATTTAGGTATACATTGATCTTTGCTTAAATCTAATAAATTATTTTTATTACATATTGATATGTCATTATATTTTTCGCAAGGCTTTCGGATGCCATATGTTGCGTTTTTAATTTTTAAAATTTCTTCAAATTCAATGTTTAGTACAATATTGTTTTGTTTTTTTACTGGTCTTAAAATAATTTTCTAAAGGTTTCACTTTTTGTGAGTGGTATTTTTACCATATAAACGATTATCATATCTTTACTTAATACATTTATTTTTGAAAATTCTAACGCTTCCTCTGCGTTGTTAAAAGGCATTTCATCTTTTTTAAGTTCATCTAAAGCAATTTTAACTTCATTTTTGTTTAATATTACAGTGTTTAAAATGTTTCCTTTTGCCCATTGTATAGCGTATTTGATATTTATTAATTCATCCTTAATTAGTCTTATTTTGCTTTGTAAATCTATTACTACCTCATCTATTATATTATTACTTTTTTTTATAGCATTTGAAATTAAATTCGTTATGGAAGTTATATTATATTATTTAACCTTTTACTAAACGGTTCATTTATTACTGTTTGTTTATTATTATTTTCATTTAAGTTCAGAAGGTTATTATTAATAATTTCTAGGTCGTCGTGGTCTGGTGATCCTGCAAGATACTTCCACGCGGTGCCTAGTAAATTGATAGATCTTGGATTACGGGATTTACTTATTGGTTTAAGGGTTTCTAGGATTTCAAGGGTTTGGTTGGTTTCATGTTTAAGGATTGGATAAAGGAAACTGTCCTTTGGTAGTTTTTCGGTTATGTGGTTATGAATGTCCGTCAAAAGTATTTCGTATTTTTTTAAGTCAATCAGATGAATGAGTCGAAAGGTGCCATCCTGAATTTTGGCAAGTCCATTGTTAATGGTCACTAAGTAGGAGTTGGAGTAGTCCAAGATTTCCACCTCGCCGTTAGTAATTCGGAGGTGATGAATCCTGTAATTGGAAGGTAGATCATCCCTTTTAAATTTATATCGTTGGCCTATGGCATTTTATAACGATTTTTTCCTATTACCTAAAGATCGAAAGCCTATGGCATTTTTAACGATTTTTTTCTTATTATCTAAAGATCGAAAGCCTATGGCATTTTTAACGATTTTTTTCCTATTATCCATTATACTAATTAATTTAAATTTTAATGGAATTTAATTTTGTTGAAATTAATTAAATTCGATAGATGTGAATTTAAATTAGTATGAGTTAAAACTTTGGTATAAATTCATATTTTTTTATAATTAAAAATAATCTTTTGTTTTTTGTTTTATGTGAACCAAGTACGACTAACTTCTGATGTTACTTTTGTGTACTATTCTTCCAGATTCGGTCAGTATTGTTGTGCTTCTGTCTTCCTTGACTGTTTCCTTTTTGTATTTTGGAGATATCTTTGATCCTAATCTTTTGTCAATTTTAATAAATACAATGTCTCCTTGCATATAAGTTTTTATTGATTTCCTTTTTTTATTGTGTTGGATTAAGTCCTTAGTCTGTTTTTCTTTAAGTTTATCAATGTTTTCCTGTCTTGCGCGCTCAAACTGTGTTGGGTCTGTGGTAACATTTCGTCCGAAAAATACTTCTATGGGTCTTTTTCCTGTCGTTGAATGTACCGTGTAATTGTATTCGTAAACTGCTCTGTCTAAAAGTTCGGGGAATGATGAGAAATGTCGTTCAACTTTCAGACATCTAATTATTTCTGTAAGTGTGGAGTGGAAACGTTCGATTTGTCCATTGACAGAACTTTTATATGGCGGAGTTTTATAGACTTGAATATTGAGAGTGTCCTCTATCATGAAACTTGTTGATGCGGAATTAAGGGATTGCTCGTTGTCAATTACTATTGCTTTTGGGACACCAAATAGAAATAGTAATTCGCGAAGGGGCTCTTTTATGTCTTCAACTGCTTTTGAATTTATTATCCTAGTTTGAACGTACTTAGAGAACTTATCTATTGCGGTAAGAACTAGATTTCTTTCGGTTATGTAAATGTCGATATGAAGAATATGTCCTGGATATTCAGGTATCGGGGTTTTCTTTAACTCGGGATTATTGGGATGCCGGTCATATTTATTTTCATTGCATATTGAGCATTCTCGTATTATATTTTTTATTTTTTTTCGACATAGACGGGAAAAAGTAGTTATCTAAAATTTGAATTTTATTTTCACAGCTATTTCTGTGTGCTCTTCGATGAGTTTTTATTATGATTTCCTGTTGCTCTTGATCATTAATGATGTCCTGTACTTGGATTTGGGTGAATCTGATTTTGTATATTAGTTTCTAAAGTGAATTGGATAAATATTTTGAATTTTGCCCATGATTGATTCATCTGTTTTTATGCAGTTTATCACGGTAGGATTTAAATATCTTTTCAGGAGGTTTATAAGTTTTGTGGTATCATAACTCGTTTATTCTATTATGTGCCTGTGGTACGTCGGGAAAACTATTTTAAACTGGTATGTAGACGTTGGACCTATATTTAAAATAATTTGATTTTTAAATACGTTAACGGGTACTTCGACACTAGGAATTCGGTCATGGGATGAACTGTCGCTACTATGGCAAGTAACTGTTGAGAGGGCATTATTACATCCTGTTTTTGGAGGCCTGGAGAGTGCGTCGGCAACTACGTTGGTTTTTCCTGGTTTATACTTTAGTTCATAGTTATATTCCTCAAGGATACATTTCCACCTTTTCATTTTTGCGTTGTTGTTTTTATTACTTAACGCAAACGTCAATGGTTGATGATCCGTAAAGATTACCACTTTTGGTGAACCGTATAAGTAATTTCTAAACGTATTAATTGCCCATATTATTGCCAGCATTTCTTTTTCGTTTGCGGCATAATTCTCTTCGGCTTTATTTAGTGATCGTGAAATGTATGAAATGGGTTTTCCTGACTGTTCGAGAACAGCTCCTAATGCGTAGTTAGATGCGTCAGTCGTGAGGTGAAAGTCCTGCTATCAAATTTAATTTCCTTTTTTTTAGATGCGTTTTTGGACACGCGTCCATCCTCCCCTCTTAAGAGCGAAGTCAGGGGTTTCGCTAGTTTAGCGTAATCCTTGATGAAGCGGGGGTAGTAGCCGGAAAGTCCAAGGAAAGATCTTAAATCTTTCAAATTTTTCGGACATGGGAAATTTCGGATTGCTTCCACTTTAGAAGGATTTGTTTTTATACCGTTTGGTGAAATGACGAAGCCTAGAAAATCGACTTCTTTTCGAAAAAATTCGCATTTGTCCAACTGCACTTTCATATTAGCATTTTCGAGAGTGTGAAAGACTTTTTCGATATTTTGGACGTGCGTTTCTTCATTTTCGCCGAACACTATTATGTCATCAATATAGACATAACAAATTTTCCCAATGTGTTCCCTTAGAATATCATCTAAGGCTCGCTGGAAAATGGAGGGCGCATTTTTCAGCCCGAACGGGAGTCGTGTAAACTCATATTTGCCATTATTGACAGAAAAGGCTGTTTTCTCAATATCGGATTTCTTTAAAGGAATTTGATGGAATCCGCTTTTGAGATCTAATACGGAGAAATATTTATTATTTCCTAATTGCGCAATAATTTCGTTTATTTCTGGTATTGGGTATCTGTCAGTAATAGTTACGTGGTTTAATTTTCTATAGTCAATTACGAGTCTAAATTTTTTTTGTCCGGATGCGTCTAATTTCTTTGGAACTACCCATACAGGAGAATTGTACGGGGAACGCGATGGCCTTATTATACCATCTTCTAATAGTGTTTGAATTTCATTGTTGACAAATTCTCTCATTCCTACGGGATACGGATAGTATTTTGTATATACAGGGGTGTCTGAAGAAGTTCGTATCTCACCTATTACTGTTGTAGTGTAAGTTAACTTTTCATTTGGGTCGGTAAATAGCTGTTTGTACCTTTGTGTAAATTGCTGCATTTTAAGTTTCTGGGAAGGTGTCATATGTTCGGTTCTAACGTCGATTTTGTTTACTGTAGGGGAAAGCATTTGCTTAATTTTGACTTCTTTGCCATTGCCGAATTTAATGATGTCATCATGAACATTAATGGTCGCGTGAAGTTTTTTGAGGCTATCGTTGCCGATAATACCATCAAATGACTTCAAACCGGGTAAAATAAAAAATTTCAGGTTTGAGTTTCCGAACATGTTAATAATTGTATTGTGAGTTATTTCAATTTGGCCTGCTATCGAATTTGCGAAAAAGGGTTTTTCGTTGGGGATGGGTTTTGCTACGAGCTGCGGTTGGATATAATTTTTACTTGATCCCGTGTCTATTAAAATTTTTAAAAAATCGCCGTTCTTCGTTTTAAATTCGATGTAGGGTAACGAAAAACTCTTCATCCTAAAAAATTTACCTCAATATAGTCTTCACGGTCTTCAAAATATTCCTGAGGTTGTTGGTCGTATGATGTGTCAGTCATATGGTATTCGTCAAAGTCTGAAGTATATTCTGTCCTATATTTCTGGTCGTCTAAGGTGCATTTCGGTTCTTCTACTCCTGCTCTGATATGGAAGTTCCTCTGTTGTTTGAGGGGTACTTGGTGAGAAAAGTTTGATGGCCTTTTCTCAGTTGGTCTGTTAAAAGTAGGTTTATTTATATAGTTCACGTTCCTACTATGGATAGAACGGTCGATGTCCATTGGCTCTGGACGGGGTTGTGGCTTCGGAGCAACTGGTCTGAATGGCTGCGCTTGACGGTTGTTTTGCCAAGGTTGTTGAAAAATTCGGTTTTGTTGGGGAGTCTGTTGATAGTTTCTGGGTGGTTGTTGGTAATATTGAGGAGGTTGTTGGTATTGTGGCTGTGCACGTGGTCCTGGAATGTATGCGAGTTGTGGGAAGAATGGCTGGGGTTTGCCAAGGTGTCTCCTTGGTGGAAGTGGTGGTGGGTTTACATTAAACCTTCGCATAGCGCTTGGTTGGGTGAATACGTAGCTGCTGCGAGCAACTTGGTTTTCCAATTTAAGACACAAGTGTAGTGCCTGAGGAAGATCCTCGGGTTCTTTCATTCCCAGGAGTCTAGGGAGGTCTCCTTTGAGTCCTCGTATAAAAGTATCTAAGGCTTTATGCCTGTAAGTCTGCGTCAGCAGTGTCAAGGATTCTTGGCTCATTTCGAGGCTACTCAACTTATTGAGAATGAGGGATAAGTGAATGTAAACGTTTTGGTAGAATTCTTGTATAGTCCCGTTTCCTTGAATTAGGGACGTCAGTTGACATTCAAGAGTTGTGATATCTCTTTTGTCAGCATAATGTAGAGTAAGGCATCTGGATATTGCCTTCCAGTCTAGGGGAGTGCTGTACGACTCCAATGCGATGTCGGCATTACCAACAATTTTGTTCCGCACAACGGACAGGATTCCGTAGTATTTTGGGGTACCTCTAAGGGATTCGTAGATTTTCAAAACCCTTTCTACACTTTTCTTCCAGGAGCTGAATTCTCCTGGATTCCCATTAAATTCTCGCAGGCTACGGACTATGTCCGGTATTTTATCTAAGTCGGAAAGTTGTCCGCGATGTTCTGGTCTTATCGTCTCGTCCGTGGCATTTCTTAATTCAGAATTTGGGTTTAGTCGTCCTTCTTCCCTAATTACCCTAGTCACAATGGAAGTGATTAATTGCTCTAACTCAGGATTGCCGCTCGAAGCTGGTCTGTCCGTATTAGAAGCAGATGGAGGGGGTGTTTGGGAAGATGGGTTTCCAAGGATGCTTGATCTAATCATTTTTAAATTTTTATTATTATTTTTTTTTTTCCTATATAAAATTTTCCTTGATTGTTTAAAAATTTGTTTAGCTTGTTTTAAATCCTAGAAATTATTCAATAGGTTTTGTTATTATTTGATATTTATGTAACCTCTTCTGGGAAGAGGGCCCTTTATACTCCGGAGGGTCCGTATAAGGATTCGCGGAATTAGGGTTGTGTTATAAGTTTGAGGATCTCTTAAGTGCCTCAACTTTGTTATATTTTGTTATGGTTTTACAATTTGTTATCGCTTTATTATTCTTATCCTTATTATATTTCAATTCAATTAATTTCTTTATTTTTAAAACTTAATTTCAAAGGTTAAGTTAATCCATTTAATACACAAATTTTTTCCTCACTTAATCACTATAACCCTTTTTTCTAATCAATTTAATTATTTTTCATCCTTTTCAATAAAAATTTTTCTTAATGTTTAACACTTTTCCTTTCTTTTATTTTATTTTTAAAGTAAGTAAGTAAATATTTTTAAAGTATATTTAGTATATAATCTTAACTTTATTGCTTACGATATTAGTATAATCGGGGTCAGCAACATCTCCTTTTTGTTTGTGAGTCCTGTGGTGCGGGCAGAGCGGCTTGGCATTCGCTGCCGTCCTTTTCCTCTGCAGTCCTGCAGTTACTTAGGGGCCTCGTTCTCTGCTCCTGATGACCGGTTCCGCTTTTTGTTTTTGAAGGCGGCACTGCAGCTAATTTCTTTTTAGGTGGCTGGCCGTAATCAAAAAGGTATATTTCACCTAATTAAACGTGTCACTATTAGTATTTTTGCGTATAAATTTTCGATTTAACGTCACGGTATACTACTAGCTTTTCACTCGTGTTAATTTTCGGTTTTAATACTAAACGCGGAATTTAAACCGGTCCCTGCTCGGGCGCCAGTTAAATTTTCATTTAATTATTTGAGTTTTTAAAAATTATTGCGTGGACAGGAGTCCACGTCTTTTCTGTTTATTGTTCACTTAAAAACTGAATTTACAAAATATTCTTACTTCTATATTACAACTAGAATTTGGCCAGGTCACGTTGCATCAGCATGTGCTGGGAAAATTCGCAAGTTTGGGAAATGCACGGTCGGCGCTTTAGTCTTGCGCGTGTGGTGTCGTTTACCCGTGAGACGCAACTTTGTGATATGTTCACAATATGATACATGATATGTTTTCAACGTTTAATGTGTTAACTTACATACGTGGATATTTATTGCACACAAAAAAGAAGTAAAATTTATTATATTATAGATTTATTGATTCGTTATGTACAAATCATTTAGGGCCGTGATACCTGGCGAGGCCTAGTCGCCAGTGTATTGTCGCCCGTCCTTTTATTTTGACGCATTATCGTTGGTTGCGCACGTGGTCGAAAAGGCCTGGTTTCCGATCCACGCGCACGACACCGTTCATGCTACAGCTGGGGTCGAGAGGCCTCGTCTCCAATCCCCTATCTTCATTGAGGCGGAAAGACCTTGTTTCCGCTCTGCTTGTTCAGGCGGAAAGGCCTAGTTTCCGCTCTGCTTGTTTAGGCGGAAAGGCCTAGTTTCTGCTCTGCTTGTCTAGGCGGAAAGGCCTAGTTTCCGCTCTTGACTCAGTCCTTTGCGTTTTGTTTTTTTTTGTTTTTTACAAACAAAAGGATTTTGAATTTAATTTTCCAGCTTTTTTTTTTGGTTTTTTTTTTACCGAAAATGTGTAGTGTGTACACGGCTTTATAAATAGTTGCTTAATTAACTTTTGTGGATTGTATTGGTGGTGGTGCATTTGGCTGGTCAGTGCAGTGCAGATCACAGCGAAGGAGAAGAAAAAATAAAATAATATATATTTTTGTTAACTAAATATGCACAAGGCATTTTAGTTTTTTTGTTATTTGGCTATGAGGAATTTTCATAGCCCTATGAGACACCCTGCCACCCAAAAAAATAAAAATGTACTTAATTGGATACAATCGCAAATTAATGTGATTTTAATATGTTCACCGCGAGGGGGTGGGTACATACTAATGGTTTTGCAATATTCGCCGCATATTAGGATCGTGTCTTGGCTATGTGTGGATCGTAACCAAGTACAAGGTGTCCTGCCGTGGTGTGGTGATATATTTTTTTTCCTTTTGTTCTTATTATATTTAGTCTATAATAAGAACAAAATGATAAGCAAAAGAAATTATATGTATATATAAGTATAATTTTGTGTAGCATTTGCATACATAAGTGCATGATGTTAGAAAAACTAACAGTTTGCGTTACTTTACGCAAACTATTCCTGGAATGTCGAACCCATTTATAGCATTCCTGTAGGGTATTTTTGTCTTTGTTTTTTAAACCCTAATTTCCTTAATGGCTGACTTCGACCCATTTCCTTTTGACACGTGTAGACGGCGGGTCGGGTCCTGGTTTTTTTTTTTTTTGTGTCGAACGTGTGTAAAAAATTCGAAACTGAATTCGTCAAAAAAAAAATAATAATAAGTGACAAATAGTGTGAGTGAAAAAAAAAACTTCGTAGTGTTCGGACTTGACGTTCCTCTGCCCAAGGAAAAAACCGTCGCGCTAAAAAAATTTCAGATCGGGCTTTATATTAATTCCAAAAGTGTTTAGTGGTAATTTGTTGGCATTTCGGTTTTGCGTGTGAAAAAAAAGTCCACATGTACGGGTTACCAGTGACGGCAATTTAGTGAATGGGCCACCCATAAGTAAGCCTTGGACCACGGTAAAGAAAGAGCGCCATCAGAATTATGGTTCTCGCATTTGGATCATCATTGAACGAGGGCGAAATGTAATATTTTAATTAAATTTGTATTTTTATTAAAGGTGAGTTTATTATAAAGTGTGAATTTTTAACTTTGCACTAGTAATGTAGATATGAATATTGAACATTTGTGATTGAAAAAGGTCTAGAAAGAATTAAATCTTAAAAAAAATATATACGTATATGTTCAGTTTAGCAAAAATTATCAATTGTGCAATTTCAACACCATCAATAAAAAAATATTCGGCAGAATTAGCGCCGTCCCCAAGTAGTCATCTCAAGCGAAGCATTATGATCTGACTATTCGTAAGCATGCAACTCTGCTTATCGAACATTTCGCAAAATATTCTACCAGCAACAAGTGGGCGAATTGCACGCGAAAATATAAAGGTAAGATTGTAAAATATATAATTATATATAATTAGTACAATTTTGCGATTTATGAATTTCATAATTAATTCTGTGTGTTATAGGCATCATCAACATATGTGACCATTTTGAATGCTGAAAAGGAGCAGACCATCCCATGTTGAAGCTATCTGGAATATCGCCAACTGGAAGGATATCGTTAATCACCTCGTTGCCGCTGCTAAGAGGTAAATATGTTAATGCCTGAATGTGAATTTGAAAGTGAAAATGTGCCTTTTTAGATGTTTGTGTCATCTAAGCTTTAAGTGAATGTTCGAATTTGTGGGACGAATGTTGGTCAAAGCGGTGTATGAAGGCATTGTTGTGGACGTGCCATTCGCTACGTTCTTTCTCTCACAGTTTTTGGGCCAGATACATCAAGCGCTGTACTCCTGTATGGATGAGCGTCCATCAATGGACAACGAGCTCTATCGCAGCCTCACATTCAATGTGCATTACAAACAAGATGTGTCTAACTTGAATTTAACTTTTTTCGCGTAGTGATTTTCTGCGTTACATATTCAAAAGTGTTTGTTACTATAATTCGGATTATGTTATCGCTTTTCAAACATTCTCCTTTGTGTACAAAAATAATGTGGTTTACTTTCGCAGTTGTCTCTTTAATGTTGTGCAATTTATTATGTTTTAGAGTTTTATATAACTGATAAAAAATTTACAAATTGTTGTTGTTGAATGCTAAGATATTATTACAAAAATGGTTAATATGGGGCTAATTTAATAATTTCACTTTTCCCTAATATGGTTTTTGTACCAGTGAAATAAAATTTATGTAAATAGCATTGTCGTTATGTAATATTTGTATATTTTACACATATATTAATGCTAATGGAACATTTTTTTTTTTTTTTTTTTTTTTTTTTACGAGGAGGAAGCATCGAAAGCCTAACCCCGTCAGTGTGGGACTTTAACCCGAACTAAACCTCCTACCGTCAAAGTACCGATCCCCCCGGTAAAACCGTTAAGTATTCGTCGGGAGGCGGTTTGAGCACTAAGCTCAATGTCCGTTATTGTCCTGATGCAATACGTCGAAAGTAGCATCTGCTTGTTACCAACCCACTGTTTAGGTCATCTGATGAGAGCCACCCCTGTCATAACAGTACTCCCACCATGTCTCTGTCCATACCACAGAAACGTAAGTTTCTATGTCTGGTATCGTCAGTTTACCTGCATCCAAATAAATTTATCTAGAAAGTGGGCCTACAGCACCACCATACGTTACTAAATCTACTACTACAGGAAAAGTTATTACATCTACTACTACAGGAAAAGGTACTACATCTACTACTATGGAATTTCAGCTATTGCTATGCTTTCGCTTTTTCGCCTTCTCTCCATTTGTCTCAAATCATTGAGTACGAACGCTGACAATTTTTTGATACCATCCCATACTTCTTTAGATTGTAGCATATGTGGAACAATATTGTCCGGTGTTATTCTTTCTGCTACTTGGTTCTCCAACAACTCTCGTTCTTTATTATATCTTTGGCAGTGAAAGAAAATATGCTCCGCATTTTCATTAGCCTTGGCACAAAATGAGCATATCACTCCATCATCATGGCCATATTTATGGAGGTACTCTCTAAAACAACCATGTCCTGTCAGGAATTGCGTCCTATAAAAGTCGACATTACCGTCCTATAAAAGTCGACATTGCCTGCACATCACTAATGAGTCGGTGTGTCCATCTCCCTTTGGTTGTTATATCCCAGCGTCTTTGCCATTTAGATAGACTCTCGTATCTGATTTCTTTGCGCTCCTCAGCTATTAACGACCTGCCAAGGCTTCGGCTTTTGTCATATATGTTCTTACTTTCCAGGGCCATTATATCTGGGGGCATTAAGCCAGAGATTACCCCAATAGCTTCATGGGATACAGTGCGAAAAGCGCTTGCGACTCTAATAGCGCTCAGTCGAAACAGAGACTTTGTACTCTTGCCGTATGTTTCGTATTTTAGCGCTTGTCCCCATACCGGTGCAGCATACATTACAATGGATTGGGTAACTTTTGCCAGTAGTAGCCTTCTGTTTTGGCTTGGCCCGCCTATGTTAGCCATTATTCGAGATAGCGCCGTGTTTACCCGTGCTGCTTTCTCACAAGCTTTTTCAATGTGCACTTTAAAGTTTAAGCGTGCATCAATCATGACTCCCAAGTATTTCAGGTACGGTTGGGTGTTGATGTTATGCCCGTCAATGCTTAATGTAATGTTCTCAATTTTTTTCCTGCTTGTAATCAAAACTGCTTCAGTTTTTTGGCCCGCAAGCTGTAGGTTTGACGATGTAAGCCAGTTTTTTAGTTTGTGAACAGTCGCACTACATATAGTCTTGGTTTGTTGAAGCTCTTTTGCAACTATTGCCAACGCAATGTCGTCCGCGTATCCGATTAATTGGGCTGCTTTTGGTATAGGGATGCGGAGGATTCCATCGTAGAGCACATTCCACAACAGAGGGCCCAGCACAGAGCCTTGCGGTACTCCCCCAGTTACTCTATATTGCTTAACTCCTTCGTCTGTGTCATAAAGTAGTATTCTATCTGACAGGTAGCTTTTTATCAAACGCAATAGAAATGGTGGCATGTCCAGGTTCCCTAAAGCTTGCATAATGTGGGACCAACAAGCAGAGTTAAAAGCATTTTTTACGTCCAATGTTATGACGGCGCAATACTCCTTGGTACCATGCATCCATCGTGTTCTTTCAATGGCATTTTCCGCTATTGATGTAAGTTTTTTTATTGCATCAATTGTCGAGCGCCCCTGCGGAAACCATATTGGTTGTCGGACAAACCTTCTTTTTCAGTAACGTGCTGCTCTAAACGATCAGCAATAAGCCGTTCTAAGATTTTGCCCATCTATCAATCATACAGAGGGGTCGATACGAGCTTGGTTCACCCGGCGTCTTATTAGGTTTCGGCAAAAGGACAAGTCGTTGCTGTTTCCAGATTTTTGGGAAGACACCATCTCGAAAACACTTTTGATATGTCTCCACGAAGGGTTTTGCATCTTCTTTCAGTGCGAGTATAAGAGCTCCGTTTGGTATTCCGTCTAGTCCTGGAGCTTTAGTGTTTCCAAAACGACCCAAGACTGTATTTACCTCTGTTTCCGCGACAGTAGGTATATCTGTAATAAAAGATGCGTCTGCTGTTAGTCGGTATTCTTGCTCATCTTCTTGTCTTGGAAAAAGGGTTTCCACAACCTTTTTTAAGATAATAGGACAATTCGGCGCTTTTCCTTTGCAACCACTGATCTTAGACATCACCAACTTATACGCTCCTCCCCACGGATTTTCATCAGCTTTGGCACAAAGTTCTTTGAAGCAGGAAGCCTTGCTTTTTTTAATCGCATTTTTGAGGCCCTTGCGTTTCATTTTGAAGACTTCCCGCAGCCTTTCATTTTCACTTGTTCCTCTGCTTCTTTGGTATTGACGTCTAGCTTTGTGGCAAGCGCCTCTGAGTTCAGCTATATCGCTGTTCCACCAGTATGCCGGTTTCCGTATATAAGTGTGTTTTTTCCTGATCATTGCAGCATCACAGGCTTTGGTCAGGCGTGTTACCAGTAGCTGAGCTTGCTCATTCGCGTCGTTTATGTCAGTTGGATGAGCGTTTAACAAAAGCTTAAAAATCTCTTCGTCCATGGTTCCGATCTTCCACCCTTTTGTCTGGGCTTTTTTAGCAGGCTTGTTCTTTCCCCTACTTTGTTTCGGATGTATTATTTCGATCATTATGGCCAAGTGGTCGCTGTGGGTATAAATGTCGGAAATCTGCCATTTCGTCCTTAAAGCTAAAGATCTGCTTATAAAAGCTATGCCAATAACGGAGCCACGACCATTCTTCTCGAAAGTGTTTTTTCTTCCGGTATTTAATAACACGACGTCAAGTAAGGAGAAGGCTTTGAGAAGTGCTTTCCCTCGTTGGTTTGTAAACTTACTTCCCCATTCTAAGGCCCATGCATTGAAGTCGCCAGCTATTAAATTTGGTGTTGTTGTCAGGGCTTCTCTGACCAGTTCGTCAAGAATCTTTTCGAATGCTGCTTGAGGTAGGCTCGGCGGTATATAACAGCTATATATATGTACAACAGAAATTTTTACTCTAGTGTAGCTGGTTTTGTCCGCAAGTTGCCCCTCCTGGATAGTCTTATCCCCTAGGACCCATATGGCTGCCTTCCTTGTTTCATCCGAAACCCACATTCCAGCGTCTGGCTTGTTGTATTGTTCACATATTACCGCCATGTCTGCGTGCTGTTCGTACATTGTTTGCGTTAGAAGATCTTGCGCTTCCCTGCAGTGATTTAAATTTATTTGGATCACTCTCATTTTCTTTTTGTTTTACATGCTGTCTGGTAAATTGGGCAGTTTTTGCTACCAATTTGGTGCTTGAAGTTTGACCTTCCGGCTTTATTGCACACAGTACAAAAAGGTTCCCTTTCACACGTTTTTGCTAAGTGACCTTTCCCGCCACATTTCATACAGCACTCACTCCTGTCTTCAGGATTTGTACATTTAGTTGCAGTATGTCCATATTCTAGGCATCTATAACACTTCGTAAGGTTCAGTTTTTCACGAATTCTGCAGACAACGCATCCAACCATGATTTTTTCTGCGTTCAGTAAGTACCCTGCTTCTAGCGCTGGAAGGCGTATAGCGGCTGTTTGGGTACCTGCATATGCCGGTCTTAAATTTTTAATTGAGCCTTCGCTGAAGTTACTGAGTTCCTTGACATGTGAGCGGATGGCATCGACTATATCATCCTTCGTGGTTATTTCGTCTAGGTCCCGTATTTCAAGTGACTGCTCGTGTGTTAGCGCTTTTATTTCCGCCTGATCTCCCAGTAACTTAGCAATGGGTTTTTTGTATTCTCGGGCACGCCCTGTCTGTGCTCTTATAAGTTGCAGCAGTATCTCACCTCTGGCTGTCTTTCTGATTCGTGTCACGTTTTCACCAAGCTGCTGAAGACCATCATCTTTTTTGACCGCCCTCAATATGTCGCTATATGACATGTTGCCAGTTTTTGTGATAACTATGGCATCAGGTCTCGGAGTGGGATTCATCTTCTTCTTGCTTTTGTCTTTGCTCTTTCGCGTCTTGTATTTGACTTTTACCCAGTTCTCGTCTCTTGGAGTTTCCACTCTCGCAGTTTTAGCTGGGCTCTTATCTTTTTCACAGGGCGTAATAACGTCAGCTTTTCTGGCCAGTTCTTGCGATATTCTGCTCCTTTTTGGGGGCGTCTTTCGCCGTGTAGAGTTATCCTCACGTGGCCTCTTTGGTGTTGCTTCGACCACTTTCCTGGTCACCAGATTCTGGCTAGCATTCTTCCTTAGCTCTGCGTTTTCCACTTTAGCACATGCATGCAGCTTCGTAATAGTGCTAAGAAGGTCCCGCATGCTGTTATTTATCGAGCGCTGAGGAAGTCGCATCAATTCAGAGAGTTTGTTAATGCTCTCTCCTAGTTTAGCAAGGTAGTCCCGTTCGGCTTGGACTGGTGTCTCTGCAGGTCTCTTTTCGCTTAAGACGGGTGGAGAAGACCTTGATCTTTTATCACGCACCATAGGTGATGTCTTCTCTGGGGTTCTTGCCAGCTTTGATGCCCGTTGGAAGGGATTTATAGCTGGGCTATCTATTTTCTATGGAACATCTGGGAACTATGTTGTGTGTGCATAAGTATAAAAGCGAAATTCAATAAACTGATTCTAATCAATGAAATTAAGAAAACCTATTTTTGTTCATTTCTTAGCAACTTAAATTTTCTACAACAAACTTCAGGTAGGGAATTTCTAAAATAATGGGAAATCAAAGCAGTGAATCCAAGATGTTGTTACTATTCCTACAGATAATAAAATAAATTTAAAAAATGTTGAAAATTTCGATGCAATTGCATCCTTCGTAGGTTGTAGGGGTTGTTGTAGCTTCTTAGGTTTGCTAGGGTATAACAGTGTGGTGATGTCAATCACCTTTTAATAAAGGGTGAATTGCGAAGTGTAATTTGTTTCTATTAGAGAGGTATTGGTTTAATTAAGATATAACGTTGAGGGTGTAGGTGTGGATTTTTCCGTTTCTTCTGAGTAAGGAGGAAGTAGGACCAGTTTGACTAGTGGTCTAGTCACCTATCCCCTTTGGGTCGTGATGTCCACGACGCGTACCTGATTGTCGGGTCCAGGATGTAGTTTTACTACTCGTCCCATTCTCCATTCGTTTGGTGGTAGGTTGTCCTCTTTAATGACGACAAGGTCCACTACCTTGATGTTAGGTTTTTGATGTTTCCACTTCGTGCCTTTTTGCAATTCGATGAGTAATTCCCTTTTCCATCGTTTGCAAAAGGTTTGATGGAGGGCTTTCAATTTCTGCCACCGATTCACAATTGAGGCAGGATTCTCGCTGGTTTCTATTTCTGGCGGAGCTAAGAGATGTCCGCCAACCAGAAAGTGACCAGGTGTGAGAGGCTCTAGATCGGATGGCTCATTTGAAGAGGGACTTAAGGGTCGCGAATTGAGAAAGGACTCAATTCGGCATAAGAGGGTATTAAACTCCTCAAAAGTGTATTTCAGACCAGAGGCTGTCTTTTTGAAGTGGGCTTTGAAGCTTTTCACACCTGCTTCCCACAGTCCGCCCATATGAGGGGCTGCTGCAGGTATGAAGTGCCATGTTAATGGGGGTGGGCATATTTTGAAAGCGTGTTATTGCGTGCATCCGCAATAAACGCTTTCAATTCGGATCGTAAAGATCGTGAAGCTCCTACAAAAATGGTACCATTGTCGGAGTAAACATTTTTTGGACATCCTCGTCTAGCAACGAATCTCGAGAAGGCTGCTAGAAAGGATGGGGTACTTAGGTCATTGGTGGCCTCTAAATGGATAGCTTTGTTGGCGAAACAGATAAATAGACAGACGTAGCCGTTGGAAATGCGACATCCTCTGCCGCGGAAGCTTTTGATGTCAAATGGACCTGCGAAGTCTATACCTGTATTAGTGAAAGCACGCGAAAAGGTGGTGCGTACCTGAGGAAGGATTCCCATGAGTTGGGTTTGCGATCGCTTTTTATAGATCGTGCAGATCTTACAATTATGGATGATGGATCGGATCATATTTTTAACTCGCGGAATACAGTACTGCGTTCGAATTAAACGCAACATCAGCTGATTTTCGCCATGCAGTGATATTTCGTGAATGAATTTGGTTATAAGGCGTGATAACCTGCTATTGTAAGGAAGGATAATAGGATGACGTTCGTTATATGATAAGTTGAGGGATGCGGCCAGACGACCGCCTGCCCTCATGATGTCATCTTTGTCGAGGAATGGATTGAGAGGCAATATCTCACTTTTTGAGTCAACTGTTTTCTTTTTTTTCAATTTCGCGTATTCTCCACCGTAATATTGCTTTTGACTGTTTATGATTAAGCGTTGTGTCGTTGCTTTAATTTCATCAGGTGAAATTAAGCAAGACTTTGCTTGATATGCAATCTTCGTATTAGGGTGGGTTCTGTCAACGATAGATGGCAAGCCTAGGTAATGTGCAACCGATGGAGAAACACCGAACAGGAGAGACAGATGAGCGACGGAGGTAGTTCGTATCGAGTGGCCGAACGACACGGATGTGTCAATTGAAATTCATTCTTTTCTTTTAGTTTCCATTATCTGAGGAATTATATATTTTTAAAGTAGACGGTGGTTTTATTTAACTCGATACGTAACAGTTCTTTGAGAGAATCTCATAATATATGATAAAACTCTCAAAGCCCTCGGTAAATTGGAAAAACTGTCAAGAATATCACTGAAATTGATTGTTGTTGACGAATATACCTTTACCTTTTTCTCTTCCATCGTTGTTTCATGTCGGGCATCGTGATTTGTCTTCTTGTAGGTAAGAAGGACCCTGCCACCACAAAGAATTGTGAACCAGTTCCTTGGCCGGAAGTCCTCTGCTTGCTAAGTCTGCTGGATTTGATGCCGAGTCCACATGACGCCAGTTATTGTTTCCGACCTTTTCCACTATTTTGGTTACTCGATGTGCCACAAAGGTTGACCACGAGCAGGGCGGTTTGCGAATCCATGCAAGGACGATTGTCGAATCTGTCCACAGATGAACATCCAGGTGTGCTAGGCTGAGATTTTCCGTAACAGTTTCTATAATATCCGCTAATAGGACGGCACCACATAGTTCCAAACGGGGAAGGGATATCGTCTAAACAGGTGCCACTCTGGTTTTCCCGAGGAGTAGGTTGAGGTATACTTGATCCTGTTTCTTCACACGCAAGTAGACAGCAACCGCGTTTGCCTTTTCCGAAGCGTCGCAGAACCCATGGATTTCGGCATTGTCTGCTGGTGAATAGTGCACCCAACGAGGTATGCGGATATTATCAATTTCCCCATAATTCTGCATAAATGTCTGCCAGCGGTCTAATGTGACCGCAGATACGGTGTCGTCCCAATCAGTGCCTTCTAACCAAATGTTTTGCATAATAATCTTGGCGGTAATTATTATTGGGGCGAGCCACCCTAGTGAATCAAAAAGTTTGGCGATTGCCGAGAGGATTTCTCTATTCGTAAGAACATCGTGGTTTTTTATTGGCTTTGTCATAAAATAAAAATGGTCGCAATGAGCATTCCATCTTATGCCAAGTGCCTTTACCGAACTAGTATCTTCGAAATCTAAAAAACCTTCATTGGGCAAATGGGCTTTTGGGATGCCCTTTAGAATTTTGTTGCAGTTGGAAGTCCATTTTCGCAATGGAAATCCAGCGGACTGCAGAGTCGATGCTATGACCCCCGGCAAGAACGTCGTCAACATACATGCATTTTCGAAGTATGTTTGATGCTGTTGGAAAGGAGTTTTCAACATCATCAGCTAATTGAAGTAATGTCCTTATCGCAAGATAAGGAGCACAATTTATGCCGAAAGTAACAGTCTTTAATTCGTATAGACTAATTTGGCCTTTCGGGCAAGTGCAAAAAACAATTCGCTGATATTTAGTATGTGTATTGCTTACCATTATCTGACGGTACATCTTCTTGATATCGCTGTTGAAGACATACTTGTATAATCGTCAGCGGAGGATCAGGACAGTCATATCTGCCTGCAATACCGGACCTGGATGAAGGACGTCGTTGAGGCTCATTCCATTGGCAGTCGGGCATGAGGCGTTAAATACCACGAGCACTTTGGTGGAGGTGCTCTCTTCCTTCATGACGGCATGATGAGGTAAAAACTAATGGTCAGTTGCATCTGCAGGTATGTTGGTTGTAATTTTGTCCATATGACCTAGCGTTTCATATTCTGCCACCACTCTAGTATATTCCTCTTGCAGGGACGGATTTTTCGCGAGACGCGTCTCATTCCGGAAGAATTGAGAGCAGGCGCTCTTGAGTGATGGTCCCAGCATGATGTTTGTTGGAAAATCCCGTTTGAAGGGTAAGGTAAAGACGTACTTTCCATCTTGGTTGCGCTTCGTAGTGGTCCGATATAACTCCTCGCAATACACGTCATCTTCAGTCTGCCTTTCTTTTCTTGGGATGTCTTCCAATTCCCAAAAGGCAGCTAGTTGCATGTCCAGTGTGACTTCGCTGAAAAGAGAAACTATCTTGTTTGGTGGACTGACTGTTTCGGCTCGACCAGTTAGTATCCACCCGAATGCAGTCTCTTGGGCTAGAAGTGTAATTAGTAGATTTTTCTTCAAGCCGTTTAAAATAATTTGGGGATAAATGTCTCCGCCAAGGACAAGGTTCACTGGTTCATTGACGAAGAACCTCTTATCCGCCAAAGTGAGATCTGGAAATGCTTGCCTTGTCATTGCGCTTACTAGGCAAGTTGGCAGATTTGCAGTTAATTGCCGCAAAACTAGCGCAATTGTGTTTATTTTTACAAAAGGGTCGATAGGCGACCGCAGTTGTAATGAGCACGCTTGTCTTACCTGCGCAGATATTGAATTGTTGATGCCCGAGACTTGGGCATGCAAGCGTTTAGATGGCAGGTTGATTCTACGTTTGAGTCGTTCAGTAATGAACGAACACTCAGAACCAGAATCGATCAGAGCTCGTGCTGTAAAATTAACATTATTGTGGAGTATATTTACCATGGCTCTTCCTAGTAGATTCCCTTTGTCCGTATTGGAATAGCACGATTTAAAATTATGGATTCTGCTATCCCTTGGCCTATTGGAATCGAGTCGTTTTAGGGCCTCCTTGGATGTTGAGGGCAGGTCATCAGCGGGATCTCTGCTTTCCTTAAGAGCTGCTGCTTTTGGTTGAACTGCTGTAATGTGCAGGAGCGTGTTGTGTCTTGAGTGACATGTGCTCCAGTTATACGAGCTCGTACATCTTGACACCGTATGTCCTGACGACAGGCAGTTCAAGCAACAGTTGTTGCTCTTGACGCACGCGATTCTATCGGTGACCTTTAACTTGGGGAACTTTGGGCAACTTTGCAATTTGTGGTCGTCAGTGACACATAATTTGCACATATGTTTGGCGACACTTACCTGAAAGTTACCCATCCTTTTTGGTGTAGTTTCCGTGAACTGTTGTAAGCTTTGCGCCTTGGGCGCTTTGTAGGCTTTAATTTCTCTTAAGCCTGACACTGTTTCAAGTGTCTGAAACCTGTTGGAGAGGAATTTGTCCATGTCTGTCCACTTTCAAATTTCAGATTTATTCTCCATCGTGTGTTCCCAAAGCGATAGAGTACTTTCTGGCAATTTCGTGGAGCATAAATATGTGATAATTGCATCCCAGTTTGAAATGTCAATTTGGTGAGTCTGTAAAGAGGAAATGCAATTATTAATGTCTCTTTGTAGTTTTTTAATCGAACTGCCACATTCAGTTTCGATTGACTGTAGGTTAAACAGGATCTTCAGCTGCGTGTTCTCCAGAAACCGTTTGTTCTCGTATCTTTCGCAAAGATTTTTCCACGCCGTAGAAAACCCGTCATTAGTGAGCGGGCACTTCCTCACGATGCCTCTGGCTTCACCCTGCGTTTTCCGGTTGAGGTGGAACAGCTTTTCGACCGGGGTAAGGCGCTTATTTAAAATGTATATGGCCGTGAACATATCGCGGAATGTTGGCCAAGATACGTAGTCGCCTTTGAAAACCTCCGTATCGCACGGTGGAAGGTGAATATTATGTTCGCGTACTGCTAGTTCTTCGCCTTCCCGGTCTGCCTTTTCCAGCCTCGCAGACATGCCGCGCAAATATGTGTGGTAACATATTTTATTCCTTTTCTTTATCGCGGCAAGATCCTTAGGAGGAGGAGTTTTGGGTTGAAAGCAAGTGGTCATACGCTGCTTTGGCATTTTCCCACATTGCTTTCAACTCCTCCTGTTGGATCCGGAGTAAGAATTTCGAATGGTCACTTGACGGAGTGCCATTAAAGTCGGCTTCGAACTCCGTCACGGCGTCGACTAAACGAATATAAGTATCCATATTGTAAGTATGGGATACAAAAACTTACGCGGTATTAAAAAAAATGCTCCTTCGCGAAATGGAGACGAATTTACAGCGAGACCCAACCCCAAAATGCACCACCGAGATTAAAATGACAATATATATTATGTATCTATATATATATTTATTAACAAAAAGGATGATATATTTATATTTATATATGTGAATTTCGCCACCCACACAATAATCAGTGGTATGTATATACCGTAGCGAAAAGTGCGCTGGGATCGATTCTAATTTACTGCGGCGTTGTTTGTGTAGTTGTGTACTCAACTTCACAGCGGGAATGTACAAGCAAAAAGAACGGAATAAGAAAAAATTGAAAAATTCCCAACAACGCGCTTTTAGATGGTTTAGCTTGAAAATACCGCGCGCACTTGTATCAGAGAATGTTAATGCAATGAGAAGGAGCAAATGTTAAATGAGCTTTTTTCGAGTTCTAATTTGTAGATTCATACTAAGGTAATTTCAAATTCAACTTTCCTCACGAGTGGGGAATTGTAGATATTTACCACGCGAATGACGCGAGTGGAGGGTTTCTATATTTACTTACCACGCTAGGACAAGAATTCAGATTTTTTCTGCGTTTACCAAACTACTGAAGAATTTCATAAGATTTTTCGGTACACTACTAAGGAAATCGACTTATTTCATGCCCACAGCGAAGCGAATAAATTTGCGATTAAGGAGGCCGCGCGGCAGTTAGTTTGTGGTGCAGCAGCTAAAGTCGGCGGAATTATTCGCTTTGTTTTTTGGCACGTATTTAATTCAGGTTCAAGTCCTGAAGCCGTATTTTTTTTTCTTGCACATTTTTTTTTACAATTCAAACCAGGAAAGTTTGTTAAAATTTTTGAGTTTATTTTAATTAAAATTTCTTTAAACTACTGTTTTTTTTGTATTTCATAAATGGAAATTTCTTTTCGGTATAAAATAGTTCATACTGGATATGACCTGATTTTTATATAAATCAATCAAAACAGAAAATATGTACATACGTCTTTAATCTCTTTCATCAAATCCAAATTATATTGATGAGAAAATATCATTCTAATATCCATCTAGAAAGCCAAACGCGCATACACAGATACATATGCATATAATTACGCATACAAACTTTCAACTAACGCAGAATATGTGCATATAAAACTGCGAATCGAATAAATGAGTGATTTAGAAATTTCATAAGTAATTGTAGATTAGCGCAATCGTGAAAGACGTGTTGTGTATGCAGTACGTCGTCCGATATTTGACTCAGGTTCAAGTCCTGTACACACTTTTATCTGTTCGATATTTTTATTTAATTTTTTGTATTTGGTTTAATTAGAATTGATTTAAAATAGTGTATTCAGGTTTTTCTAATACCTGTTATTTAGAAATTTATTTTCTATATAACATTATTCATACTTCTTTTGAATTGATTTATATGTAAAACAGCCATAAAGGCAATGCATATGAATATGCATTCATATATATATGTATGTATTTAATCTCTTCAGTCAAATCTGAACTATTTACATACACATATTGATGGGAAAATATTCTAATATCCATCCAGAAAGCCAAACGCGCATGCACGCATATGTATATAAATATTGTATATACAAACCTTCAACGAACGCAAAATGTATGCATATAAAAAACAATAACTGCGACCGTCTTCTTGTCCGTCAGTGAAAAGATGGGACATGTATACCCTATGAGCAAAAAGAACCGGGAAGGTGATGTTGACTGTTTTCTTCGATTGCCAAGGCATAGTCCACCATGAGTACCTTCCATCGGGCCAGACAGTCAATAAAGAATATTATTTATCCGTTTTGAAGCCTTTGAGAGATGCTGTATGTCGCAAACGGCCGGAAATGTGAGCAAACAATTCTTGGATTTTGCGTGATGATAACGCGCCATCGCACCGACCAAAGAGATCAAAGAGAGTACGACGAAGGAGCTGAAGGCCATGTCGGCCTACCGGGACTGTTTGGAGGACTGGGTTAAACGTTGGCACATGTGTGTTGCTTCAGACGGGTCATATTTTGAAGGAGATAATATAAATTTGCTTTAAATTTAACTCTGTTTTGTTTAATTTAAACATTCCCGGTACTTTTTGATCATAGCGTACATATGTATATGCGGCTTTGCGGATAGAAATGTGTGATTCGCTGGAATTGTTCAAGGAATCTAATGGCCTCTGGAGACGGTCAATCATTGTTGACAAGAACTTTATATGTGTGCGTGTCGGCTGATTGACGCTAATATCTAAAATTTTTGATTTTCATCATTCAAAAGCCGACAACAAGTATGTGTGACACGACGACACCCGACCGCACTAACACACACAAAGCTCAGTCAAGCATGCTGTATCGTCTCCAGAGGCCATAAGTCGCATTAACTCGCGACTGTCGAACAGTTAGAAGACATATTTACATACATATAAGGGTGCATACATACATACGGAGCCGCGGCCACTCGACATGACAAAAATTTAAGATTTATCAAATATTGGCAAATAATTCCACGCGAAATATTCCAATATTGACTATTTTCGAATGGTCGCGGAAATTGGCATATGGGCGGCTCGTTTTATGAATGAAATTGAAATATGAGCTCGAACTTATGAATGAACTTTTTGTTTTTGTTCTAAATTCTTCAGCGCCGTCGCTGATAGAATCATGGCCTCTGCGACTGCGTCTACGAATGTATTTTGTTTTTATAGTCGCTAGGCTTAGATTTTAGCTTCGGGCGACATGCGCATGTGAGGTATGTGTTTTTGTTGTGTTCTAGAACATTTTAGAATGTGTGGTGGCAAAGCGGCCATCGCGTTGCGCTTGCTGTTGCATTTGCGTCTATCAAAGTATTGTGTTTTTGTAAGTACAATATTAGGAATATCGACTGGTGAAAGACAAAAGTACACGGAATCAAGAAGGGAGCGCTGTGCTCGCGCATATATGTATGCTTGAATGTATGAACGTGCATGGATGTAGTAACATATGAATACAATTATTTTGTAGGAAGTTTAGAAGGCAAGTAGGTATACTCGTATATGTATGTATATATGCTAGAACATAAAGTCGGTATATATACATACATAGAGCAGAATTGTTTTTGCACTTGTTAGGAAGAAACTCGTTCACTAGTGCGCATGTGTATTTGATTTCATGTAAGAATGTGATGTGCGGTGACATGTGTACATACATAGGTCAAGGTTATTTGGGCATACATGCATATGTACATATTTATGAAAGGAAGATGATGTTCTTTCATTAATCCAACTAGTTTGGCTGTTATTTCTGGACTTAAGGCTTCCCATTCCTCTTTAAGCGCGTTCTTAAGCATTTCCTTGCTAGTTATTGTACGCTCTCGCTTTTTTTTTTCTAGAACGTCCCATAAGTGCTCAATGGGGTTAAGGTCAGGTGTGTGTTTCGGGTCGTTGTCCTGTTGGAAAACAAATCTTTCACCGAGTCCCAGTTTGATTGCACTTTCTCTCAAATTCGTTTTTAAAATATCGAGATAATCATGTCTGTTCATTATCGACTCAATAAACTGTATATTTTCAACGCCCGAACTAGCCATACACCCCCATATCATGGCACCTCCTCCCCCATGCTTTACCGTAGGTACCAGATTTTGCTTTCCAAGTGCCGTTCCGTTTTTCCTCCAAATAATTTTACGACCTTTTATCCCGAAAATGCAAAACTTGCTCTCATCTGAAAAAATCACACTATCCTAAAACACAGGTGGCTTGTTTACGTATTCCTTGGCGAAAGTCATCCGCTTAAGTCGATTTACTCGCGATATGAAGGGTTTTTGTTGGGCCACTCTGCCGTGAAATCCGATTCTTTTTAGAATTTTTCTTACTGTATCTGGATGTACTTTCTTTTGGTATTTTACTTCTATGTCTTTTGAAATTTGGCTTGCTGTTACTCGTGAATTATACTGCACAAGACTAATTATGTTGCGTTCTTCCCTTTCCATCAGTTTTTTTGGACGCCCAGAACGAGGCTTAGACTCCAAACAATTCGTTTGCTTGAAGTTGTTTATCACTCTTTGGACAGAGGAGTATTGCCTCCCAACAATTTTCGCGATTTCACGATAGCTCTTACTATTTTGCCACAAACTTACAATGATTTTCCTTTCACCAATATCTATTTCTTTTCGCCTTTGGTCCATAGTAACAAAAAATGTATTTCTAATATCAATTTTTCCCTCTTTAGATTTGTTCTTAACCCGTCAACTACATGAATGATTTAAAATTAAATTTAACGTAATTGCCACGCAAATAATCGTCACTATTCGAAATGAACGCACACTTTTTCTGCTCAGCCTATTTAAGTAACTGTACTGCAATCCCGTTATCTGAACACGACGCAGCTCAAACTCCAAAAAAGTTTGTGCATACGCTCTGCGAATAATTTTCTTTGAAATAAGTGAAAAAAAAATAACTGAGAGTTTTAAGATAAACACGTTAAATTATTTTAATACTTTATAACAGTGGGTGAACGCAGATTTTTTCTGCCATGTGTATATTGTCCTATACCATCATTTATGTACATATAGAGTATACTTTCATTTATGAATGTACATATGTAATGAAAAACGTCATGAATTACTTTCAAAACTTTATTAAAATTTATTCGCGTCGCGCGCATGCACAAAACCTTGGTTCACAACTCAGGCGTAGAAATAAACACACTGCGTATTTATCTTCCCCATGTGACTCGGCATCAATTCTCGGCGCCAATTTTTTTTTCTTTTTTAAATTTTTTTTTTTTTTAATGTAATCGTAAAAAAATTTGTAATAAATTTTATTGATCCGCTTCTCATTTCAAAAGTAACAAAATGGTAAAAAAATAAGCAGTCGAAGAAATAAACGCACCGCCTATTTTTCCTCGTCATATGTTAGACTCGATATCAATTCCCGGTGCCAACTTTTTTTTATAATTTTTTTTTTAATTAGTTTTTTTTTAATGTAATTGAAAAAAAAATTTGTGTAATAAATTTTACGTATTCGCTTATTATTCAAAAGTACGAGAATAGTAAAAATTTAATTGGTTTAATGACGAGGTGAGAAATGTGTTGTGTGTTGAGGTGAAAAATGTGTGGTGTTTTTAATTTTTGTGTGGGCAAAACTCAGTGTGGTGTCTATAAACTCGGTGTGCTAAATTTCCTTATTACAAATCTTTCAAATCTCAATTGTACTAAAAAAAGCTCACAGTAACATTTGCTCCTTCTCATTGCATTAACATTCTCTGCTTGTACTTAGTGCTTTTTGCTGTTGAAAATGCTCTGTTTAAATGGATCGTTATTATTGTTGATATCCGGCTCGAAGGACCATGTTATCATCGGAGTGCGACGCAATGGGCGGTTTAGAAATGTGGGGCCTCCACGGTCGCTCCGATGATATATTTTAGAAAAATAAAAAGCACAAAGGCGTGTCAGTATATAGTCATTAGTATTTTATTTGCAGTATATACATAGATATATGCATAGAATAGATATATACATAGCAATATATATGTAATAGAAATACGTTGCTTACGTATTATTATGTATGTATTATTATACTAAGTATAATTAATAATTGATATTACCTTTTAGTTGGCTGACACGTCCTGATGCTTGGAATTCGAAAATCGCAGTGGTAGTTACAATTAAAATTGAAGTGAAAGTAACCTCGCCGAACAACGTTTAACACGGTAAACGTTTTAACTGTTCGGCGGGGAAATGCCAGGGTTAACGGCCTTCACGTTGCAGCGACTGGAAACGGTGGTTAGCAACAGTCGGAACGGTAGGCGCAGTTACCATTAGGGTGGCTAAAAATTTATATTAGATATTAGGGTGTGGCCTAAACAGTCACAATCACTCAATTTTTGATGCATTTTGCTTCACTTTCATAACCCTCTGTACATAGGTAGTTGCCAATAGAATGATTGTAATATTTACTATATCAAGCATCCCACAAACGGGCATATTGATACAGTCGATCGGATGAATAGAAGAGAGAAGAGCCCTTGTAACAACTTCGAGACGCGAGAAAGGATGTCTTTGCTCGTATACACAAAAACAAATCGACACGAAGTACATGCGAATGCGTCGATTTGTCCTTGCACTGAGAAAGCGTACATATATTCATGCATACATTTGTATGTACACACTAATGTATCATATTTGATGCTGTAGCAAAATTTTGATTTGCCTATTTTTGATTTTTTTAGGGTTTTATAATGAAATATTTTATTTGAACTACTAACGTTAATATTCTATCACACTTTGTATCTCTATGTAAAATAAGCATATAACCAAATATCCTTACATCAGTTATAAATACACGCATAAATACATTTTTCTGTAGAAAATATTATTACTTAGGTATACTAATTTTTTTATCTAGCCGACGGCCCTTGCAGCCAGTGCTTTAGATTTAAGTGTAGCAGTTATTTATAATTGTTTCTCTTATTATTAATAAATAAATAAAATAAAAAAATGATAATTATTTAAATATTTACATGTGTCGCAATTAAGTAGATGTTTATACCCACCATACAATACCATTAAACGTTCTATGCTCCAACTAGGAGATAAAGGATCTTATATGTTTATCAAGAGACCAAAAAATTTTCTTAATATTGACTTATATACACACATACATGTACGTACATATTTGAATTTATCTATAAAGGTTAATGAAATATATGTCCTGTATTTATTATTTACTTAATGAAATTTGCCGTCCCCCAGTCGATATTCAAAATATTGTACTTACAAAAACAAAATACCTTCATAGGCGCACTCACGCACCTAAGCTGTCTATAAGCCCTTTTTAACACACTTTTATTAGGTCGGGTTGTATGTATGTATGTATGTAACGGAATCTTTGAGCTTAATTTTCACTGGCTTCTAAAAATCTGATCGACTTAAAATTTTGCACACCTATCAAGGACCGATGACAATGCAATAATTTGATAAAAGTTTTCCATTATCCTTATTAGGATTGCCAGGATTAATATTTTCTTTTTTTTACTGTGGGCAAAAAGTAAGGTGAATTTGGTTGTAAAATGAAAAATCTCTATTTATTCTTGTAAATCAGTTTCTCAGGCTCCCTCCACGAAATAAGTTCTTCATCCCAATTACTTCTTTATCACGGCCGATAACTGCATAGCTTTAGACTCACAGTCGATAAGAAAGGAATTAAATATAACACGAATATATCGAATCATTTATTCACTGACTGCAATGATAACAATAATTTTCATTCATAATAAAAAAAAAATAGTTTAACGAAACTAAAAAACACGCTTTTTTGCTAATCGAACTAAAAAGTAGAAAATAAAAAGTAGTTAAAAAAAGCTAAAAAACACGCTTTTATTGCTAATCGAACTAAAAAGTAGAAAATAAATTTTAATGACAAAGAGACCTATAATGAAGTAATAGCAAATCGAACGATCAGTCATAGTCAACTACCTCAGAACAGAATTATAACAAAAATTAAGATACAAATAGAGTAATTCAAATTAGAGTTAAAAGCGTGGGATGCTTGATATAGTAAATATTACAATCATTCTATTGGCAACTACCTATGTACAGAGGGTTATGAAAGTGAAGCAAAATGCATCAAAAATTGAGTGATTGTGACTGTTTAGGCCACACCCTAATATCTAATATAAATTTTTAGCCACCCTAATGGTAACTGCGCCTACCGTTCCGACTGTTGCTAACCACCGTTTCCAGTCGCTGCAACGTGAAGGCCGTTAACCCTGGCATTTCCCCGCCGAACAGTTAAAACGTTTACCGTGTTAAACGTTGTTCGGCGAGGTTACTTTCACTTCAATTTTAATTGTAACTACCACTGCGATTTTCGAATTCCAAGCATCAGGACGTGTCAGCCAACTAAAAGGTAATATCAATTATTAATTATACTTAATATAATAATACATACATAATAATACGTAAGCAACGTATTTCTATTACATATATATTGCTATGTATATATCTATTCTATGCATATATCTATGTATATACTGCAAATAAAATACTAATGACTATATACTGACACGCCTTTGTGCTTTTTATTTTTCTAAAATATATCATCGGAGCGACCGTGGAGGCCCCACATTTCTAAACCGCCCATTGCGTCGCACTCCGATGATAACATGGTCCTTCGAGCCGGATATCAACAATAATAACGATCCATTTAAACAGAGCATTTTCAACAGCAAAAAGCACTAAGTACAAGCAGAGAATGTTAATGCAATGAGAAGGAGCAAATGTTACTGTGAGCTTTTTTTAGTACAATTGAGATTTGAAAGATTTGTAATAAGGAAATTTAGCACACCGAGTTTATAGACACCACACTGAGTTTTGCCCACACAAAAATTAAAAACACCACACATTTTTCACCTCAACACACAACACATTTCTCACCTCGTCATTAAACCAATTAAATTTTTACTATTCTCGTACTTTTGAATAATAAGCGAATACGTAAAATTTATTACACAAAATTTTTTTTCAATTACATTAAAAAAAAACTAATTAAAAAAAAAATTATAAAAAAAAGTTGGCACCGGGAATTGATATCGAGTCTAACATATGACGAGGAAAAATAGGCGGTGCGTTTATTTCTTCGACTGCTTATTTTTTTACCATTTTGTTACTTTTGAAATGAGAAGCGGATCAATAAAATTTATTACAAATTTTTTTACGATTACATTAAAAAAAAAAAAAAATTTAAAAAAGAAAAAAAAATTGGCGCCGAGAATTGATGCCGAGTCACATGGGGAAGATAAATACGCAGTGTGTTTATTTCTACGCCTGAGTTGTGAACCAAGGTTTTGTGCATGCGCGCGACGCGAATAAATTTTAATAAAGTTTTGAAAGTAATTCATGACGTTTTTCATTACATATGTACATTCATAAATGAAAGTATACTCTATATGTACATAAATGATGGTATAGGACAATATACACATGGCAGAAAAAATCTGCGTTCACCCACTGTTATAAAGTATTAAAATAATTTAACGTGTTTATCTTAAAACTCTCAGTTATTTTTTTTTCACTTATTTCAAAGAAAATTATTCGCAGAGCGTATGCACAAACTTTTTTGGAGTTTGAGCTGCGTCGTGTTCAGATAACGGGATTGCAGTACAGTTACTTAAATAGGCTGAGCAGAAAAAGTGTGCGTTCATTTCGAATAGTGACGATTATTTGCGTGGCAATTACGTTAAATTTAATTTTAAATCATTCATGTAGTTGACGGGTTAAGAACAAATCTAAAGAGGGAAAAATTGATATTAGAAATACATTTTTTGTTACTATGGACCAAAGGCGAAAAGAAATAGATATTGGTGAAAGGAAAATCATTGTAAGTTTGTGGCAAAATAGTAAGAGCTATCGTGAAATCGCGAAAATTGTTGGGAGGCAATACTCCTCTGTCCAAAGAGTGATAAACAACTTCAAGCAAACGAATTGTTTGGAGTCTAAGCCTCGTTCTGGGCGTCCAAAAAAACTGATGGAAAGGGAAGAACGCAACATAATTAGTCTTGTGCAGTATAATTCACGAGTAACAGCAAGCCAAATTTCAAAAGACATAGAAGTAAAATACCAAAAGAAAGTACATCCAGATACAGTAAGAAAAATTCTAAAAAGAATCGGATTTCACGGCAGAGTGGCCCAACAAAAACCCTTCATATCGCGAGTAAATCGACTTAAGCGGATGACTTTCGCCAAGGAATACGTAAACAAGCCACCTGTGTTTTAGGATAGTGTGATTTTTTCAGATGAGAGCAAGTTTTGCATTTTCGGGATAAAAGGTCGTAAAATTATTTGGAGGAAAAACGGAACGGCACTTGGAAAGCAAAATCTGGTACCTACGGTAAAGCATGGGGGAGGAGGTGCCATGATATGGGGGTGTATGGCTAGTTCGGGCGTTGAAAATATACAGTTTATTGAGTCGATAATGAACAGACATGATTATCTCGATATTTTAAAAACGAATTTGAGAGAAAGTGCAATCAAACTGGGACTCGGTGAAAGATTTGTTTTCCAACAGGACAACGACCCGAAACACACACCTGACCTTAACCCCATTGAGCACTTATGGGACGTTCTAGAAAAAAAAAAGCGAGAGCGTACAATAACTAGCAAGGAAATGCTTAAGAACGCGCTTAAAGAGGAATGGGAAGCCTTAAGTCCAGAAATAACAGCCAAACTAGTTGGATTAATGAAAGAACATCATCTTCCTTTCATAAATATGTACATATGCATGTATGCCCAAATAACCTTGACCTATGTATGTACACATGTCACCGCACATCACATTCTTACATGAAATCAAATACACATGCGCACTAGTGAACGAGTTTCTTCCTAACAAGTGCAAAAACAATTCTGCTCTATGTATGTATATATACCGACTTTATGTTCTAGCATATATACATACATATACGAGTATACCTACTTGCCTTCTAAACTTCCTACAAAATAATTGTATTCATATGTTACTACATCCATGCACGTTCATACATTCAAGCATACATATATGCGCGAGCACAGCGCTCCCTTCTTGATTCCGTGTACTTTTGTCTTTCACCAGTCGATATTCCTAATATTGTACTTACAAAAACACAATACTTTGATAGACGCAAATGCAACAGCAAGCGCAACGCGATGGCCGCTTTGCCACCACACATTCTAAAATGTTCTAGAACACAACAAAAACACATACCTCACATGCGCATGTCGCCCGAAGCTAAAATCTAAGCCTAGCGACTATAAAAACAAAATACATTCGTAGACGCAGTCGCAGAGGCCATGATTCTATCAGCGACGGCGCTGAAGAATTTAGAACAAAAACAAAAAGTTCATTCATAAGTTCGAGCTCATATTTCAATTTCATTCATAAAACGAGCCGCCCATATGCCAATTTCCGCGACCATTCGAAAATAGTCAATATTGGAATATTTCGCGTGGAATTATTTGCCAATATTTGATAAATCTTAAATTTTTGTCATGTCGAGTGGCCGCGGCTCCGTATGTATGTATGCACCCTTATATGTATGTAAATATGTCTTCTAACTGTTCGACAGTCGCGAGTTAATGCGACTTAGATTCCTTGAACAATTCCAGCGAATCACACATTTCTATCCGCAAAGCCGCATATACATATGTACGCTATGATCAAAAAGTACCGGGAATGTTTAAATTAAACAAAACAGAGTTAAATTTAAAGCAAATTTATATTATCTCCTTCAAAATATGACCCGTCTGAAGCAACACACATGTGCCAACGTTTAACCCAGTCCTCCAAACAGTCCCGGTAGGCCGACATGGCCTTCAGCTCCTTCGTCGTACTCTCTTTGATCTCTTTGGTCGGTGCGATGGCGCGTTATCATCACGCAAAATCCAAGAATTGTTTGCTCACATTTCCGGCCGTTTGCAACATACAGCATCTCTCAAAGGCTTCAAAACGGATAAATAATATTCTTTATTGACTGTCTGGCCCGATGGAAGGTACTCATGGTGGACTATGCCTTGGCAATCGAAGAAAACAGTCAACATCACCTTCCCGGTTCTTTTTGCTCATAGGGTATACATGTCCCATCTTTTCACTGACGGACAAGAAGACGGTCGCAGTTATTGTTTTTTATATGCATACATTTTGCGTTCGTTGAAGGTTTGTATATACAATATTTATATACATATGCGTGCGTGCGCGTTTGGCTTTCTGGATGGATATTAGAATATTTTCTCATCAATATGTGTATGTAAATAGTTCAGATTTGACTGAAGAGATTAAATACATACATACATATATGAATGCATATTCATATGCATTGCCTTTATGGCTGTTTTACATATAAATCAATTCAAAAGAAGTATGAATAATGTTATATAGAAAATAAATTTCTAAATAACAGGTATTAGAAAAACCTGAATACACTATTTTAAATCAATTCTAATTAAACCAAATACAAAAAATTAAATAAAAATATCGAACAGATAAAAGTGTGTACAGGACTTGAACCTGAGTCAAATATCGGACGACGTACTGCATACACAACACGTCTTTCACGATTGCGCTAATCTACAATTACTTATGAAATTTCTAAATCACTCATTTATTCGATTCGCAGTTTTATATGCACATATTCTGCGTTAGTTGAAAGTTTGTATGCGTAATTATATGCATATGTATCTGTGTATGCGCGTTTGGCTTTCTAGATGGATATTAGAATGATATTTTCTCATCAATATAATTTGGATTTGATGAAAGAGATTAAAGACGTATGTACATATTTTCTGTTTTGATTGATTTATATAAAAATCAGGTCATATCCAGTATGAACTATTTTATACCGAAAAGAAATTTCCATTTATGAAATACAAAAAAAACAGTAGTTTAAAGAAATTTTAATTAAAATAAACTCAAAAATTTTAACAAACTTTCCTGGTTTGAATTGTAAAAAAAAATGTGCAAGAAAAAAAAATACGGCTTCAGGACTTGAACCTGAATTAAATACGTGCCAAAAAACAAAGCGAATAATTCCGCCGACTTTAGCTGCTGCACCACAAACTAACTGCCGCGCGGCCTCCTTAATCGCAAATTTATTCGCTTCGCTGTGGGCATGAAATAAGTCGATTTCCTTAGTAGTGTACCGAAAAATCTTATGAAATTCTTCAGTAGTTTGGTAAACGCAGAAAAAATCTGAATTCTTGTCCTAGCGTGGTAAGTAAATATAGAAACCCTCCACTCGCGTCATTCGCGTGGTAAATATCTACAATTCCCCACTCGTGAGGAAAGTTGAATTTGAAATTACCTTAGTATGAATCTACAAATTAGAACTCGAAAAAAGCTCATTTAACATTTGCTCCTTCTCATTGCATTAACATTCTCTGATACAAGTGCGCGCGGTATTTTCAAGCTAAACCATCTAAAAGCGCGTTGTTGGGAATTTTTCAATTTTTTCTTATTCCGTTCTTTTTGCTTGTACATTCCCGCTGTGAAGTTGAGTACACAACTACACAAACAACGCCGCAGTAAATTAGAATCGATCCCAGCGCACTTTTCGCTACGGTATATACATACCACTGATTATTGTGTGGGTGGCGAAATTCACATATATAAATATAAATATATCATCCTTTTTGTTAATAAATATATATATAGATACATAATATATATTGTCATTTTAATCTCGGTGGTGCATTTTGGGGTTGGGTCTCGCTGTAAATTCGTCTCCATTTCGCGAAGGAGCATTTTTTTTAATACCGCGTAAGTTTTTGTATCCCATACTTACAATATGGATACTTATATTCGTTTAGTCGACGCCGTGACGGAGTTCGAAGCCGACTTTAATGGCACTCCGTCAAGTGACCATTCGAAATTCTTACTCCGGATCCAACAGGAGGAGTTGAAAGCAATGTGGGAAAATGCCAAAGCAGCGTATGACCACTTGCTTTCAACCCAAAACTCCTCCTCCTAAGGATCTTGCCGCGATAAAGAAAAGGAATAAAATATGTTACCACACATATTTGCGCGGCATGTCTGCGAGGCTGGAAAAGGCAGACCGGGAAGGCGAAGAACTAGCAGTACGCGAACATAATATTCACCTTCCACCGTGCGATACGGAGGTTTTCAAAGGCGACTACGTATCTTGGCCAACATTCCGCGATATGTTCACGGCCATATACATTTCAAATAAGCGCCTTACCCCGGCCGAAAAGCTGTTCCACCTCAACCGGAAAACGCAGGGTGAAGCCAGAGGCATCGTGAGGAAGTGCCCGCTCACTAATGACGGGTTTTCTACGGCGTGGAAAAATCTTTGCGAAAGATACGAGAACAAACGGTTTCTGGAGAACACGCAGCTGAAGATCCTGTTTAACCTACAGTCAATCGAAACTGAATGTGGCAGTTCGATTAAAAAACTACAAAGAGACATTAATAATTGCATTTCCTCTTTACAGACTCACCAAATTGACATTTCAAACTGGGATGCAATTATCACATATTTATGCTCCACGAAATTGCCAGAAAGTACTCTATCGCTTTGGGAACACACGATGGAGAATAAATCTGAAATTTCAAAGTGGACAGACATGGACAAATTCCTCTCCAACAGGTTTCAGACACTTGAAACAGTGTCAGGCTTAAGAGAAATTAAAGCCTACAAAGCGCCCAAGGCGCAAAGCTTACAACAGTTCACGGAAACTACACCAAAAAGGATGGGTAACTTTCAGGTAAGTGTCGCCAAACATATGTGCAAATTATGTGTCACTGACGACCACAAATTGCAAAGTTGCCCAAAGTTCCGCAAGTTAAAGGTCACCGATAGAATCGCGTGCGTCAAGAGCAACAACTGTTGCTTGAACTGCCTGTCGTCAGGACATACGGTGTCAAGATGTACGAGCTCGTATAACTGGAGCACATGTCACTCAAGACACAACACGCTCCTGCACATTACAGCAGTTCAACCAAAAGCAGCAGCTCTTAAGGAAAGCAGAGATCCCGCTGATGACCTGCCCTCAACATCCAAGGAGGCCCTAAAACGACTCGATTCCAATAGGCCAAGGGATAGCAGAATCCATAATTTTAAATCGTGCTATTCCAATACGGACAAAGGGAATCTACTAGGAAGAGCCATGGTAAATATACTCCACAATAATGTTAATTTTACAGCACGAGCTCTGATCGATTCTGGTTCTGAGTGTTCGTTCATTACTGAACGACTCAAACGTAGAATCAACCTGCCATCTAAACGCTTGCATGCCCAAGTCTCGGGCATCAACAATTCAATATCTGCGCAGGTAAGACAAGCGTGCTCATTACAACTGCGGTCGCCTATCGACCCTTTTGTAAAAATAAACACAATTGCGCTAGTTTTGCGGCAATTAACTGCAAATCTGCCAACTTGCCTAGTAAGCGCAATGACAAGGCAAGCATTTCCAGATCTCACTTTGGCGGATAAGAGGTTCTTCGTCAATGAACCAGTGAACCTTGTCCTTGGCGGAGACATTTATCCCCAAATTATTTTAAACGGCTTGAAGAAAAATCTACTAATTACACTTCTAGCCCAAGAGACTGCATTCGGGTGGATACTAACTGGTCGAGCCGAAACAGTCAGTCCACCAAACAAGATAGTTTCTCTTTTCAGCGAAGTCACACTGGACATGCAACTAGCTGCCTTTTGGGAATTGGAAGACATCCCAAGAAAAGAAAGGCAGACTGAAGATGACGTGTATTGCGAGGAGTTATATCGGACCACTACGAAGCGCAACCAAGATGGAAAGTACGTCTTTACCTTACCCTTCAAACGGGATTTTCCAACAAACATCATGCTGGGACCATCACTCAAGAGCGCCTGCTCTCAATTCTTCCGGAATGAGACGCGTCTCGCGAAAAATCCGTCCCTGCAAGAGGAATATACTAGAGTGGTGGCAGAATATGAAACGCTAGGTCATATGGACAAAATTACAACCAACATACCTGCAGATGCAACTGACCATTAGTTTTTACCTCATCATGCCGTCATGAAGGAAGAGAGCACCTCCACCAAAGTGCTCGTGGTATTTAACGCCTCATGCCCGACTGCCAATGGAATGAGCCTCAACGACGTCCTTCATCCAGGACATACAAGTATGTCTTCAACAGCGATATCGAGAAGATGTACCGTCAGATAATGGTAAGCAATACACATACTAAATATCAGCGAATAGTTTTTCGCACTTGCCCGAAAGACCCAATTAGTCTATACGAATTAGAGACTGTTACTTTCGGCATAAATTCTGTTCCTTATCTTGCGATAAGGACATTACTTCAATTGGCTGATGATGTTGAAAACTCCTTTCCAACAGCATCAAACATACTTCGAAAATGCATGTATATTGACGACGTTCTTGCCGGGGGTCATAGCATAGACTCTGCAGTCCGCTGGATTTCCATTGCGAAAATGGACTTCCAACTGCAACAAAATTCTAAAGGGCATCCCAAAAGCCCATTTGCCCAATGAAGGTTTTTTAGATTTCGAAGATACTAGTTCGGTAAAGGCACTTGGCATAAGATGGAATGCTCATTGCGACCATTTTTATTTTATGACAAAGCCAATAAAAAACCACGATGTTCTTACGAATAGAGAAATCCTCTCGGCAATCGCCAAACTTTTTGATCCCCTAGGGTGGCTCGCCCCAATAATAATTACCGCCAAGATTATTATGCAAAACATTTGGTTAGAAGGCACTGATTGGGACGACACCGTATCTGCGGTCACATTAGACCGCTGGCAGACATTTATGCAGAATTATGGGGAAATTGATAATATCCGCATACCTCGTTGGGTGCACTATTCACCAGCAGACAATGCCGAAATCCATGGGTTCTGTGACGCTTCGGAAAAGGCATACGCGACTGCTGTCTACTTGCGTGTGAAGAAACAGGATCAAGTATACCTCAACCTACTCCTCGGGAAAACCAGAGTGGCACCTGTTAAGACGATATCCCTTCCCCGTTTGGAACTATGTGGTGCCGTCCTATTAGCGGATATTATAGAAACTGTTACGGAAAATCTTAGCCTAGCACACCTGGATGTTCATCTGTGGACAGATTCGACAATCGTCCTTGCATGGATTCGCAAACCGCCCTGCTCGTGGTCAACCTTTGTGGCACATCGAGTAACCAAAATAGTGGAAAAGGTCGGAAACAATAACTGGCGTCATGTGGACTCGGCATCAAATCCAGCAGACTTAGCAAGCAGAGGACTTCCGGCCAAGGAACTGGTTCACAATTCTTTGTGGTGGCAGGGTCCTTCTTACCTACAAGAAGACAAATCACGATGGCCGACATGAAACAACGATGGAAGAGAAAAAGGTAAAGGTATATTCGTCAACAACAATCAATTTCAGTGATATTCTTGACCGTTTTTCCAATTTACCGAGGGCTTTGAGAGTTTTATCATATATTATGAGATTCTCTCAAAGAACTGTTACGTATCGAGTTAAATAAAACCACCGTCTACTTTAAAAATATATAATTCCTCAGATAATGGAAACTAAAAGAAAAGAATGAATTTCAATTGACACATCCGTGTCGTTCGGCCACTCGATACGAACTACCTCCGTCGCTCATCTGTCTCTCCTGTTCGGTGTTTCTCCATCGGTTGCACATTACCTAGGCTTGCCATCTATCGTTGACAGCTCGGCCAATCCTGATTGATCGTCTCCCCTGAGCGATTCGTCGTTAACATCTTCGTCAATTGATTCATAGTCATCATCAACGATACTGCTGTCTATCCACGGTTTCATGTTGTCGTTCGTGAATATGCCTGCATAGCGCTTTCGGTGTTTGGGTATATCTGGGAGGTCCTCGACCACATAGCGATCGTTTGGTAAGACCTTTGTCACAACATATGGTCCTTTGTATGCTGGTTCGAGTTTGCGCGAGGTACCAGAGGCTGGGGGTACATGGTCAATCACCACCAGATCTCCTTCATTGTACTGCCTGGGGAATCGATGCTTTGCGTCGAACCTCTGTTTCCATTTCGTTTTTTCTGAATTGATCCGTTCGGCCACGATTTCGAGTTGGACGTCTTCGCGTTCACTCTCGTTGTCATCCTGGTAATCTTGCACAGCTTGAATTAATCGATTTGCTGTTACGTCTCGTAGCCTGAAGTTAAAAACTAGTCTATTCGGACTCTGCCTAGTTGTTGCGTTGCTTTGTGAGTTAAGACACCATTGAAGTTGCGGTAGTGCCTGGTCCCAGTCTTTATCGTTTCTGATCATACACTTGAGTGAGGTTAGAATCGTCTTATTGACCCGCTCAGCTTGGCCATTGGCTCGGGGCGTACGAACTGCTACTTGGACATGCCGTATATCGTATTGTTGAACGAAGTTCCGGAATTCCTTCGACGTGAAAGCCGTGCCCCTGTCGGAAATAATTTGCCTTGGGCTTCCATATACCGTAATATATTCTCGTAGGGTTGTAAGTACTGGCGTCGTCTTTGTGTTGCGTACGGCTCGTAATATTACATATTTGGTAAAAGCGCATACAATTACTAATATGTAAAAGTTGCCCCTTTTGCTGCGCACGAATGGCCCTAGATGGTCTAAATGCACGCATCTGAAGGGTATCGGCACAACATCGCTGATGTGTAACTGTGCTTCCCTCTTACCCCCTGTCACTTTATTCGCCTCTATTTCGTTGTCTCTTCTTTACTCGCCACTACCTCGTCTTGCTAATTCAATTGAAATCGTCGCTCGCACGTCAATCAACTAGTGTCTGTATGTATGCGTATTCAAATTTGAACGTCCGCCCGTACAAGCAGAGAAGTTGAAAAAGCGTCGTTTTATAGCTGCGCAGTCGGGACTATGCCACGCAGTCGCCTTCGTCTATAGCACACTTGCCTTCGTTGATTTGTCTTTGCCAATATCGGCAAACACACTATACGCTGACTGTTGAGACTCTTACCCAGACGTTGTAATTGCTCCGTTTGTCGTTCCTTTTACTACGCTGGCGTTTTGCTTTGGCTTCGTTTCGCAGTACTCGGCTGCCGTTGACAATCTTCTCTATTCCCTGACGATGCGCCGTTTTGCTCTTTCGTGCACGTTTGCGCTGCCGTTGAATGTGGAAGATTCCCGTCGTTTGTGTGTTTGTACACCTTTGCCGCAGCGTTGAAATTTTTCCTTTCGTTGTAGGCGTATGGATATCAAATCCACTTCTGACTTGTTACGTATCGAGTTAAATAAAACCACCGTCTACTTTAAAAATATATAATTCCTCAGATATTTATGTAATTCAATAATGGAAACTAAAAGAAAAGAATGAATTTCAATTGACACATCCGTGTCGTTCGGCCACTCGATACGAACTACCTCCGTCGCTCATCTGTCTCTCCTGTTCGGTGTTTCTCCATCGGTTGCACATTACCTAGGCTTGCCATCTATCGTTGACAGAACCCACCCTAATACGAAGATTGCATATCAAGCAAAGTCTTGCTTAATTTCACCTGATGAAATTAAAGCAACGACACAACGCTTAATCATAAACAGTCAAAAGCAATATTACGGTGGAGAATACGCGAAATTGAAAAAAAAGAAAACAGTTGACACAAAAAGTGAGATATTGCCTCTCAATCCATTCCTCGACAAAGATGACATCATGAGGGCAGACGGTCGTCTGGCCGCATCCCTCAACTTATCATATAACGAACGTCATCCTATTATCCTTCCTTACAATAGCAGGTTATCACGCCATATAACCAAATTTATTCACGAAATATCACTGCATGGCGAAAATCAGCTGATGTTGCGTTTAATTCGAACGCAGTACTGTATTCCGCGAGTTAAAAATATGATCCGATCCATCATCCATAATTGTAAGATCTGCACGATCTATAAAAAGCGATCGCAAACCCAACTCATGGGAATCCTTCCTCAGGTACGCACCACCTTTTCGCGTGCTTTCACTAATACAGGTATAGACTTCGCAGGTCCATTTGACATCAATAGCTTCCGCGGCAGAGGATGTCGCATTTCCAACGGCTACGTCTGTCTATTTATCTGTTTCGCCACCAAAGCTATCCATTTAGAGGCCACCAATGACCTAAGTACCCCATCCTTTCTAGCAGCCTTCTCGAGATTCGTTGCTAGACGAGGATATCCAAAAAATGTTTACTCCGACAATGGTACCATGTTTGTAGGAGCTTCACGATCTTTACGATCCGAATTGAAAGCGTTTATTGCGGATGCACGCAATAACACGCTTTCAAAATATGGTCACCAGGCATTAACATGGCACTTCATACCTGCAGCAGCCCCTCATATGGGCGGACTGTGGGAAGCAGGTGTGAAAAGCTTCAAAGCCCACTTCAAAAAGACAGCCTCTGGTCTGAAATACACTTTTGAGGAGTTTAATACCCTCTTATGCCGAATTGAGTCCTTTCTCAATTCGCGACCCTTAAGTCCCCCTTCAAATGAGCCATCCGATCTAGAGCCTCTCACACTTGGTCACTTTCTGGTTGGTGGACATCTCTTAGCTCCGCCAGAAATAGAAACCAGCGAGAATCCTGCCTCAATTGTGAATCGGTGGCAGAAATTGAAAGCCCTCTATCAAACCTTTTGCAAACGATGGAAAAGGGAATTACTCATCGAATTGCAAAAAGGCACGAAGTGGAAACATCAAAAACCTAACATCAAGGCAGAAGAAACGGAAAAATCCACACCTACACCCTCAACGTAATATCTTAATTAAACTAATTCTTCTCTAATAGAAACAAATTACACTTCGCGATTCACCCTTTATTAAAAGGTGATTGACATCACCACACTGTTATACCCTAGCAAACCTAAGAAGCTACAACAACCCCTGCAACCTACGAAGGATGCAATTGCATCGAAATTTTCAACATTTTTTAAATTTATTTTATTATCTGTAGGAATAGTAACAACATTTTGGATTCACTGCTTTGATTTCCCATTATTTTAGAAATTCCCTACCTGAAGTTTGTTGTAGAAAATTTAAGTTGCTAAGAAATGAACAAAAATAGGTTTTCTTAATTTCATTGATTAGAATCAGTTTATTGAATTTCGCTTTTATACTTATGCACACACAACATAGTTCCCAGATGTTCCAGCAAACTGCTCCTTTTCAGCATTCAAAATGGTCACATATGTTGATGATGCCTATAACACACAGAATTAATTATGAAATTCATTAATCGCAAAATTGTACTAATTATATATAATTATATATTTTACAATCTTACCTTTATATTTTCGCATGCAATTCGCCCACTTTTTGCTGGTAGAATATTTTGCGAAATGTTCGATAAGCAGAGTTGCATGCTTACGAATAGTCAGATCATAATGCTTCGCTTACACTGAGATGACTACTTGGGGGCGGCGCTAATTCTGCCGAATATTTTTTTATTGATGGTGTTGAAATTGCACAATTGATAATTTTTGCTAAGCTGAACATATACGTATATATTTTTTTTAAGAATTAATTCTTTCTAGACCTTTTTCAATCACAAATGTTCGATATTCATATCTACATTACTAGTGCAAAGTTAAAAATTCACACTTTATAATAAACTCACCTTTAATAAAAATAAAAATTTAATTAAAATATTACATTTCGCCCTCGTTCAATGATGATCCAAATGCGAGAACCATAATTCTGATGGCGCTCTTTCTTTACCGTGGTCCAAGGCTTACTTATGGGTGGCCCATTCACTAAATTGCCGTCACTGGTAACGCGTATATGTGGACTTTTTTTCACACGCAAAACCGAAATGCCAACAAATTACCACTAAACACTTTTGGAATTAATATTAAGCCCGATCTGAAATATTTTTAGCGCGATGGTTTTTTCCTTGGGCAGAGGAACGTCAAGTCCGAACACTACGAAGTTTTTTTTTCACTCACACTATTTGTCACTTATTTTTTTTTTTTGACGAATTCAGTTTCGAATTTTTTACACACGTTCGACACAAAAAAAAAAAAAACCAGGACCCGACCCGCCGTCTACACGTGTCAAAAGGAAATGGGTCGAAGTCAGCCATTAAGGAAATTAGGGTCTAAAAACAAAAACAAAAATACCCTACAGGAATGCTATAAATGGGCTCGACATTCCAGGAATAGTTTGCGTAAAGTAACAAAAGCTCGCAAACTATATAAAGCCGCCAAAAGGGATGAATGAGGTCTGGGATGTGTGGTACTCCATTCCGCTATAAATTGTGGCTAAATATACAGAAAGTATGCCAAATCGTATAAAGGCATTAAAAAAAATCGAAGGGGCTTTGGACGGAATATTAAAATAATTTGTTTTTTGTATTTTTTTTTATAAATAAATAAGCGGTGCAAAATTGGAACATTTGTGTTTTTATTTTCAGCTCTTCCAATGAGTAGTTGTTGTTGTTAGATTTTAACCGTTATGGGCTCATTTGAAAGCTTACACATTAATTATATAATATATGTACAATTGCATTCAAATAAACAAGCTTGTTTGCGTAGATATGGTGCTAAACGTAACTTATGCTATTTATGTTCCATTTTTGCACCTCACTGTACATATAATTTCTTTTGCTTATCATTTTGTTCTTATTATAGACAAAATATAATAAGAACAAAAGGAAAAAAAATATATCACCTCACCACGGCAGGACACCTTGTACTTGGTTACGATCCACACATAGCCAAGACACGATCCTAATATGCGGCGAATATTGCAAAACCATTAGTATGTACCCACCCCCTCGCGGTGAACATATTAAAATCACATTAATTTGCGATTGTATCCAATTAGGTACATTTTTATTTTTTTGGGTGGCAGGGTGTCTCATAGGGCTATGAAAATTGCTCATAGCCAAATAATAACAAAAAAACTAAAATGCCTTGTGCATATTTAGTTAACAAAAAAATATATATTATTTTATTTTTTCTTCTCCTTCGCTGTGATCAGCACTGCACTGACCAGCCAAATGCACCACCACCAATACAATCCACAAAAGTTAATATAATTAAGGTACTTGACCACCTTATAAGTTTCAAAAAATTAAATTTTTTTTTTTTCATTTTTTCAATCCTTATACTTTTAAAAATCATCACCTGAAACTGTTTTTTTAAATTCGAATTCTAACAAAGTGAAATCAGTGAAAATGTGCAGGCGCATCTTGCACTCATTACTTGCTGACTCAGCGGAAAGAAAATAGCAAGTTTTAACTTTAAACGCGTTTTTCCAGAAATTACTTTTTTTCGAATGGCGAACACTTTATCTCCGAAACTGCTTAGCCGATTTTAATGATTTTGGTCTTGTTTTATTTGTTAAGATGTTTTGTATGCCAATTTACCACATTTTGCAAAAAAAAAGTTAATAAAGTATTGCTTTTTAAGCATAACATTGTGAAAAACAGGGGTGTTTTCTTAACTTTTTTTCAAACATCCGCCATTTTTTTATTATTTTTTTTTTTTTGTCAGTTTGTGGTAAATTCTCACGCAAGGAACCTTCCTTTTGAAAATTTTGTTTCTCTCTTTTGTTTTAGAATTACCATTTCTAAGATTAACTGTCCGCCGCAAGACATGATTTTCTTCAGGCCTCGACTTTGGCGCCTCCTGGATATATGTTAAAAAAAGAAATTTTAATAAATCAATTTTTTTTTTTTGTATTATATAAGCTCTAAATAAAAATTAAAAAAAAAATTTATTTTAATATATTATACAGAACATGAAAAAAAAATTATTGAATATGTTGTACTTTTTAGCTTTCCAAGGTGGTCAAGTACCTTAAGCAACTATTTATAAAGCCGTGTACACACTACACATTTTCGGTTAAAAAAAAAAACAAAAAAAAAAAGCTGGAAAATTAAATTCAAAATCCTTTTGTTTGTAAAAAACAAAAAAAAAACAAAACACAAAGGACTGAGTCTAGAGCGGAAACTAGGCCTTTCCGCCTAGACAAGCAGAGCAGAAACTAGGCCTTTCCGCCTAAACAAGCAGAGCTGAAACTAGGCCTTTCCGCCTGAACAAGCAGAGCGGAAACAAGGTCTTTCCGCCTCAATGAAGATAGGGGATTGGAGACGAGGCCTCTTCGACCCCAGCTGTAGCATGAACGGTGGCGTGCGCGTGGATCGGAAACCAGGCCTTTTCGACCACGTGCGCAACCAACGATAATGCGCCAAAATAAAAGGGCGGGCGACAATACACTGGCGACTAGGCCTCGCCAGGTATCACGGCCCTAAATGATTTGTACATAACGAATCAATAAATCTATAATATAATAAATTTTACTTCTTTTTTGTGTGCAATAAATATCCACGTATGTATATAATGTTTATCGTTACAGCATTTTGTCAGACGTCACCAGCAGCCTCAGATGTCTCACCACAATATACCGAACGATGATTGCTTATCGCAAGGGGGCCGGCATGTTTAGGCCACACCCTAATATCTAATATAAATTTTTAGCCACCCTAATGGTAACTGCGCCTACCGTTCCGACTGTTGCTAACCACCGTTTCCAGTCGCTGCAACGTGAAGGCCGTTAACCCTGGCATTTCCCCGCCGAACAGTTAAAACGTTTACCGTGTTAAACGTTGTTCGGCGAGGTTACTTTCACTTCAATTTTAATTGTAACTACCACTGCGATTTTCGAATTCCAAGCATCAGGACGTGTCAGCCAACTAAAAGGTAATATCAATTATTAATTATACTTAATATAATAATACATACATAATAATACGTAAGCAACGTATTTCTATTACATATATATTTCTATGTATATATCTATTCTATGCATATATCTATGTATATACTGCAAATAAAATACTAATGACTATATACTGACACGCCTTTGTGCTTTTTATTTTTCTAAAATATATCATCGGAGCGACCGTGGAGGCCCCACATTTCTAAACCGCCCATTGCGTCGCACTCCGATGATAACAGTGACTCTATCTTATTACTTGCTCAATTGTTTCATTGGCTTTCGGGAAAAAAATCTGAGAGCGTTGAAAATAAAATATAGATACCCGTTGTATTCGATTGTGCTTACAGTATATCTTTGTGAATATCATAGTGTTTTTTCTCTATTATATTTTCTCATTACCTACTTATATTCTTTATTTTTCACTTTCGCCATTTGTGTAGAAATTCCGCGTAGTAGTTTAACGTATGAAAACAGTGAAAATACCTCCTACGGGCGCTCCTCTTGATAAGCCTAGATAAAAAACGTAAAAAAATACCACTTTTCTCTAAAGACAATTTTCCATCAGTATTCATTTTCCATCAGTAGCCATTACATCAGTAGTATTAAAAAAAGATAACCCAAAGTTTATAGTGGGCAGCTCACTAGATCCAAACAAGTCACTATCAAAATATTCATGTTTTGCTATTTATAAATCTTTAAAAAATATATGTACGGAAATTGATCACATATCCGAGCTAAGAGATGGGAATTTACTAATTTTAGTAAAGATCAACAACATAGTGAACAAATTTATATCGATCAAGCAACTTCCTGGTATTTGCAATGTAATGTTTATCTTTCACGATTACCTTAACTCAATCAAAGGCATAATTTGCGCTCCTTGCCTTAATAACGTAAGTGAAGAATAAATCGTTCATGTAAGTGAAGAATAAAAATTGATAAGAACAAGGTGTGAAATCAGTTTACAAATTTATGAAGCACGTTTGTAGATGAAAAGCAAGAAGAAAGCGGTGTTCTATTTCTTACCTTCTATTGGTATTACCTACCGGAAAAAATTGAGGTTTTTTGGTACACCACCAAAGTACGACCCTACTACCCGAACCCTATGCTGGGCAAAAGCTGCCAGCTATCAAAACTGCTCACTCCGTGAAGCCTTACAAATATATAATATAAAGAACAAATTCCACCAAACCATAATGAAAACTCAATTGCATTTGCTAAAAAAAAAACAAATTCACTAATAAAACAAAATGCTCGAGGGAATCTGTTATCCCTGGAGGGCGCGTTCCCAGGTGGAACGCCTCCCAGATATGGGGGTTAGGAGGACATCTCCCGCGAACCACACAGGTCGTAGATGTAAACTTCGTTAAAAAACTTCCTCAATCCAAGATGTAATGCGACCTGTGCCTATTGGGTGGGTTTTTCAGCCAGGGTACAAAATTAGGCTGTCTTCTAACGGAGCCCTCCTGACACTAGGCCGCCTTAGGTTATAACGGTGACCTTACCACGGTATGGGGCACTGCCATGGCTGACCAATTATTTCCCCGATATCCTCTTTGGTCACCGCACATGGCGACATGTGCAGCCACCTGGCGGGGCAGGTGACCGTACGAAACAGTGAACAATGAACTCAGAAAAAAAACAAAAAATCGGATAGGATCCACAAACGGACAGTCAAGAAGACGGACAAACGGACGGACACAAAACCTAAATGGACGGACAAGCGGGCGCACCCATTGACACAACAGATGGACAAATGGACAACACGGACCGACACTAACGAACGATGGACGAGCTCCTGGCTTCCAGCAAAGAAACAGTTGATGAGAAAACTGTGGGCCACAGCACGCCATCAATCTTAAATCAACCATCTACATCCGCTGATGCCAAGGGGCAAAATCGTCAAAACGTTAAAAAAGGCCCTTCTAGGTATATGCTTTACAAGAGGTCTCTGGCTATTCTCGGCAGAATAAGCTAAAATGAGGCCGAAGGGAAAACTCATCCAAGCGACGCGGCCGATAAGGCAAGGTGCCAAAAGTGGTCGATGAGTATCTGGCGTTCCAGGCCACCCAGAAAGCAGAACCCGTGAAACGCAATCGTTCGCAGGACGAAAGCGGCAAACCTACGAAGAAGCACAAAGTGTCAGCTCACACCGCTTCAATACCAAAACCAACCAAACGCGCATTCAATGAGGTGGCACCGGATCACCTGCAAACAGTGTTGATTGATAAAATAACTATCCGCGGTAAACGTGAATTGGAGAAGTGGTCCGAAATTGAGGCACGGCTGTCTCGCATTGTCGTCGATCACGTTATGGCAAACCCGGAGGGTCAAGTGCCAGGATTTTACTCAATCGAAGTGGTCCGCGGATACAGGAAGATCAAGTGCGATGATCAACTCTCTCTTAATTTCCTGCAAACAGTTGTGGGCAAGATCCAGAACAACTGGGAAGGTTTGAGGCTCAAAATAATTCCGGCCAGTGAAATCCCTCGACGGCCGAGGGCTCGCATCTGGATACCGAACATGGAATCCGAAGCTAAGCAGCTAATCCCATACTTGCAAGCAACCAACCGCACTGTTCCGATGGATGACTGGAGCATCTTCAAAGCAGAGGCTCCGCAAAAGAGTGTGTCTTTCCCTTTCCAAATATCGGAGGAGAGCATCGAGCCACTGGGAAAAGTGGACAATAAACTTCGTGAGGAAAACGCAAATGAAGATATTCCGCTCTGCAAATCCGGAGGATGAGCAGGACGCGGCTGACGGCGCCAACGAGTTGCTCACGGGTATGCAACTTGACGACGCCGCTTCTATCACGATGGCGTTAACGAGCAGCACCCGGGAGTGCAATTTGCCGACGCCGTCGAATTGTAAAACGACGAGCAGCATTGGTCTCAAGGTTTTCCAAATAAACCTGCAACACTTGCGGACGGCAACGGACAACCTAACCATTCTCCTGGCGGATCAGAACGTCGACATCGCGTTAGCCCAGGAACCCTGGGCGCGGAGCACCAAGGTGAAGGGGTTTACTGAAAACAACCATAACCTCTTCTACAAACGGACTGCAGGTAACCCCAATCGTGTATTGTAGCTAAGAAACATTTGAACATATTCTTAATCCCATCATATTGTTTACAGTATAGGGCAGCTGTGGGGGTGGAAGACGCTGACGGTGTCGGCATCACACTGGCTTCCACCCGGCCAGCACCACCTGAGGAGGCTCATCGGCTTGTGCCTGAAGCTAGAAACAAAAACTTGCTACTCGGATGCGATGCCAACGCAAGGCACTCTCTATGGGCAGCTCGGAGGCGAACGAATGAGGTGAGTATTTACGATTTTTTTACTAATACTAACCTGACGAGCACCCTGAGGAGCATGTAACAGAGGTAAAACCCCCAGTTTCACCTTTTCTGGAACGGAGTACTTTAGGGGATGGGCGGAAGTGATTGATGTTACTTTATTGTCCGAAAACAGTTCAGTAAGGGTAGACAAATGGAGGGTTTCCAACAAAACTTCTTTATCGGATCACAGCTTGATCCTTTACGAGCCGGATCTGAGGGTGGATACACCCTTCCCGTATCGAAACCCACTAAGAACTAATTGGAAAAAGTTTAAAAATGTGGTGAATAATTGGTTGAGAAGAATTCCGATCAGCCAAATCATTCTTACGGAAAACCTTGAGAGTAAGGTTACAACATTGGAGAAGACATTCAGAAGGGCCTACAAAACCTCGTGTCCAATTAAATAAAGCAAAAAATCTTATCTTCCCTAGTGGAGCAATGAGGTCTCGAAATTAAGGGAAAAAGCCAGATCAAATTTTAATCTCAGCTACTCAACAGGTAATTGGCAATTGTACAGAGAAAGTCAGAGACAGTACAAAAAGGCAACTAGGGCTGCCAAGAAGGAGAGCTGGAGAGATTTTGGTTCTTCGATCGAATTTACCAGAGATTCTGCGAGGCCCAGCCGTATTTTGTGCAAAGATCATTCAATGGCTTCTTGAGTCTAGAGACCAGATGGAACTTGGCTTCTACGGCCGAAGAGTCTCTAGAACTTCTTCCTCTAAGCGGTAAAGATAGGTCACCCAATTTGCCCAATTTGTGGGTCTCTCGACTTAACAACATCACACCTTTTTGGATTAATACACCGGATTAAGTCAACTCAGAACCACAAACCTTCGGACTTTCTTCGCAAACTAGTAAAATAATAAGCTAATAAGTGTCACACGATAACTAACTAAACACGACAGTTGCATCACCTCATTGCTTCGTTTGCTGTCCTGCTAGCGATGCACACGCCGCCAAGTAAGTGCATAAATCTGGCAGCACTCTACAGACAGAAAAAGAAACGAAAGAAATCAACGCAGCAAGTCAAAAAGTCAGTCGTGCTTCTCGCCTTCTTGAATTAACAATTCTTCAATCAACAATTCTGTGTAGCCTGACGCAAGTAAAGAAATCTACATGCATATGCGTGTATGTGTGTGTGCATATGCATAAATGGAACTATAAACAAACTTATCTACATACATATTATTCTTAAGTGAGCTATACTATGTGATTTTTGTATGTTAAAACTGTTTTGTCTAAAATGAAGCATTTACAAAATTAATTTCAATAAATGAATAACGTGGTGTCGCCTGACAGTTCAGAAGTAGGATTCGCCTATGCCTACACGTTCGCGGATATAGAGGTGCAGTTTTATAATCGGTTTATAGTGCATGGAAATTGTGTGCATTAACGTCTGAATGTATTTGCAAACAAAATAAAAGCTGTGCTAAGCATTTTGTTGGTGAAGAAAACGTTTTTGGAAAACGTACGTTTAACTTTATGTTCGTAACCTCACATTTGGTGAGACTTCTTTAATCAACGGAGCTCCAGTTGGCAAACGTGGTGTCGCTGAGCTCAACGGCTTAAATTCAAATTTGTGGTTTTGTTGCTTGCGAAGTTCGGTTTTTACTTTGTCGTTCATCGAACGCATAATAGTGTATAATCGAAACAAAAAGCAAAATGTCGCAAACGAACGTGACACTTAAAGAACTTAAGAAGAAGTGCAAAGAAGCTGGGTTGCCTACGTCTGGCACGAAAAACCAACTACTTAAACGGTTACAAACGAATATCGAAAACGCGAGTGAGAGTGAAGAGGACCGAGAAGCGACAATGATACTGCCAGTATCATTACTCGAAAAATCAATTGATCGCTTAATAAGTATGCAAGCTAGTGCAAGAACCAATACTAATGCGCCACATACTTCGTGCCAACAGCATTTTCAGCCGACGTTGTCGTCATCGCCGGTCGGTATGGCAAATATGCGACAACAACAACTAGTGCGAATTTTAAGCCAGCCATTTTTAGGAGTGGTAATTACAATTTACCTAACGGTCCGATTCCGGTAGGAAATGCATATTCTCATTCGACATATTATAGTGTTAAAGACATAGTAGAGTTATTGCCGGAATTCAACCCAACGAGCGAAACGTCGCTTAATTCGATACAATTTGTTAAGCGTGTTGAAATGTTAAAAAGTGCCTACGAATGGCATGAAAGCGCAATTATATTTGCGGTGCAACAGAAAATGCGGGGATCTGCAAAATTGTGGATCGATTCGCAACCGTGCGCATTTGTAAACTGGGCTCAATTCGTCCAACAGTTTTTAATCGACTTTCCGTGTTTTTCTAATGAAGCTGATATATATATAAAACTTTCAAAAACAAAACGTCAACTATCCGAGTCACCGGTCGAATATTATTATAAAATGTTAGCACTCGGGAATAAAGGTGGGTTAGCAGAATCGGGTATCGCGCGACATATTGTCAACGGTATAAACGATAATGATTTAAAACGCAAAATATCAAATCAATATTCACGGTGCCAAGATTTATTAAAGGACATGGCTATGGTATGTATAATGACATATATCACAACGCGAGTAAACCGAAGAACGCACCATCTGCTATAAAACCAAATGCGTGAAATGAAAAAAATATCTCCGTTTTGCCTAATAAACAAAATTCAACAAACGGTGTTAAGTGTTTTAACTGCGGCAAAATCGGTCATTTTGCTGTTAAGTGTCCTATCCACAGAAAAAACCCAGATGTGCAAATTGTCAACGCACAACACACAACACCGAAGAGTGTCCTAATCAAAAGAAAGCAAACGTCAATAATATTTTAGACTCAAAAGCGCGAAAAGCTGAAAACGTAAATGATGGTATATTTAAACAAATTTGTGTAAACGGGAATGCTACAAAAGCTTTTGTTGACCCTGGTAGTACACGTACACTTGTGCGCGAATCGTTTGCTGATAAAATAGGTGCGCATAAAAATGAATTAACAGTGCTGAGAGGTTTCGGTGGTGGAGAATACGTTTCTACTCGCAAATTGAATGTTTTGCTAGTAATTGATGGTCAAAAGTTTGATGCAAATATGGTTATCGTAAGCGACGGGTTAATATGTGAAAACGTACTCCTCGGCAAGGATGTACTTTGTAATTCAAACAATCGTGTTATAATCGAAAATACTGACTGCCGCGTTGAACAAGTTCGTAAAATAAATGTACCCGAAGGTTTGAATGAAAATTAAAATAAACAATTTGAAATGTTAATGGGAAATTTTGGTGATTTGTTCGCTAATGATATCGCTAATATCGGAAAGTGCGGGGTATCGAAAATAAATATAGTTCTAAATAACGACAAACCAATACAACTAAAACCTTATCGTGTTCCTTTTTCAAAACGATCGATTATCACGCAAATAATTACCGAGTTATTACAGAATGATGTAATTCGTCCCAGTGAATCACCGTATTCCTCCCCAATAGTTCTAGTCGAGAAAAAGAATAAAGAACTTCGACTTTGTGTAGACTACCGTTGTCTCAATAAAATGACAGTGAAACAACCATTTCCCATGCCGAACACGGAGGAGCAATTCGCGCAACTGGCCGGAAATAAATATTTCACTACTACTCGCCGTAGCCGAATGGGTTGGTGCGTGATTACCATTCGGAATTCACCGAGAGGTCGTTAGTTCGAATCTCGGTGAAGGCAAAATTAATAAAAACATTTTTCTAATAGCGGTCGCCCCTCGGCAGGCAATGGCAAACCTCCGAGTGTATTTCTGCCATGAAAAAGCTCCTCATAAAAATATCTGCCGTTCGGAGTCGGCTTGAAACTGTAGGTCCCTCCATTTGTGGAACAACATCAAGACGCACACCACAAATAGGAGGAGGAGCTCGGCCAAACACCTAACGGAAGTGTACGCGCCAATTATTTATTTTTTTATTTATTTTTTACTCTTGATCTTCGTTTGGGCTATCACCAAATTGAGATTGAAGAGTCGTCAAAACATTATACCGCGTTTGTAACATCGGACGGACATTTCGAATTTAATCGAATGCCTTTCGGGCTCGTAAATGCGCCAGCCACTTTTCAGTGCATAATGAACAAAATCGCGTCGGGTATGAATGCGGGTGAAGTGCTTGTATACTTGGATGATATTGTAATCCCAAGTAAAACTATTAGTGATGGACTCCTACGATTAGAACGTTTTTTCAAACTTTTAAAAGAAGCCGGACTTACTTTGCGTCCCGATAAGTGTAAATTTCTGGCAACGCGAATCGAATATCTCGGGCACACCGTAGACGAAAGAGGTGTAACACCAGGATTGCATAAGGCAGCTGCTATCCGAAATTTTCAACCACCGACCACCGTAACAGAAGTAAGAAGATTTTTAGGCCTTACCGGATTTTTTAGAAAATTCGTACGTGATTATTCTTTTATTTCCAAACCCCTTACCATGCTGTTAACGAAAGCTAATGAGTCAAAATTTTCATGGGGTTCTGAACAGCAACGTGCTTTTGAAAACCTAATTAACATCCTTACCCATGAACCAGTTCTGGTTCTATACGACTACAACGCTAAACATGAAGTACACACTGATGCTAGCAGCATTGGTTTAGCAGGTGTACTTTTGCAGTCTGCAGATGGATCTGAATGGCATCCGGTTTTCTACTATAGTCGCCATTGTACAGATACAGAAAGTCGATACCATAGCTATGAGCTTGAAGTTCTTGCTATCGTAAAGACCCTAGAACGTTTCCGTATTTATTTGATTGGTAAACATTTTAGATTTATCACTGATTGTTCCGCAGTTGCTCATATAAAAGAAAACAAAGAAATGAAACCTAAGATTGCACGTTGGTGGCTGAAATTGCTTGAGTACGACTTCGAATGCATACATCGACAAGGTAGCCGCTTGCAGCACGTCGATGCTTTGAGTCGGAGGCCAGATCAACCTGCGCAAGACGTTGAGCCTGCAGGCATGGTCATGAATATAACTGATAATATAAACGATTGGCTACTTACAATGCAACTGCAAGATGAAAAACTTCGACAAAATATTAACATTTTAAATGGGACTAACAAATCACCTCTAGAAGGAGCGGCAAAAGGTACCAAAGGGTGTGCGCTGGCATGTAATACATTTTTGTCACGATCAAACTGGGCATACTGCTCTAGAAAAAACACTTGAGCGTATTTCCCAGACCTACTGGTTTCCGCAGATGAGGAGACATGTCAAAAGCTACTTCGCAGCATGTGTCAAATGCTGTTACCAAACACAACGAACCGGTAGAAAAGAAGGAACTCTTCATATCGATACAATCAAACCTTTACCCTTCCATCGCATTCATTTGGATCACATGGGTCCATTTGTACGTAGCAAACGAGGAAACTGTTATGTACTTGCTATATCCGACGCTTTCAGTAAATTTTTGGTAGTAAAAGCAGTTCGAGATACAAAGACAATCCATGTTGTTAAAGCGCTAAATGAAATTACATCGTATGTTAGTCTTCCGTCTCAGATTGTAACCGACAGAGGAACGTCTTTCACTTCGAAAGTTTTTGAAAATTTCTGTAATCAACATAATATCCAACACACTAAAACAGCAGTTCGAACACCGCGTGCAAATGGCCAAGTTGAACGGGCAAATCAAAGTATTTTACAATATCTACGAACGGCCACCGATAATCCAAAAGATTGGGATCTCATGTTACGAGATCTTCAATGGTCAGTAAATTCTCGACGAAATACAACGACGGGTTTTAGTCCTAATGAACTCGTTTTTGATTTCAAATTGCGTGATGTAGTAACCAATCAATTGCTTGCTGCGGTTCATGATGACTTAGATAACGAAATCGCGACGTTAACTACCACAGAAAAACGAAATCAAGCTATCGTAAATATTGCTAATGAACGGGAAAAATGGAAGAAGCACTTCGATAAACGACACCAAAAACCAAGAATAAAGAATATATGCAGAAGAAGATCTCATAGTTATTGAGAATGAACCAGCTTCGACAGGTGAATCACGCAAACTTGAACCCAAATATCGCGGTCCATATATCGTACGAAAAGTTTTGGGAAATGACCGCTACCTAATCAAAAATATTCCCGGTCTACAAATATCAAACAAGAAGTTTTCGTCAGTATACGCTTCCGATAAAATTAAGTCTTGGTGCAGAAGCAGTCCTGAGCTTGACTTAGATGATGAAATCGAGGGCGATTTAGGTCTGGAAAGGCCGAGCTGTCACACGATAACTAACTAAACACGACAGTTGCATCACCTCATTGCTTCGTTTGCTGTCCTGCTAGCGATGCACACGCCGCCAAGTAAGTGCATAAATCTGGCAGCACTCTACAGACAGAAAAAGAAACGAAAGAAATCAACGCAGCAAGTCAAAAAGTCAGTCGTGCTTCTCGCCTTCTTGAATTAACAATTCTTCAATCAACAATTCTGTGTAGCCTGACGCAAGTAAAGAAATCTACATGCATATGCGTGTATGTGTGTGTGCATATGCATAAATGGAACTATAAACAAACTTATCTACATACATATTATTCTTAAGTGAGCTATACTATGTGATTTTTGTATGTTAAAACTGTTTTGTCTAAAATGAAGCATTTACAAAATTAATTTCAATAAATGAATAACGTGGTGTCGCCTGACATAAGTATTTCTCTTCTTTGTTCCCTTTATAATTTATAATTTTATTCCCTTCGAAATCCACATTTGTACATACAGCGTCCGGCACTCGAAGTGTAACCAATTAAAAAGGCCATAAATTTAGTTTGGACAATTACTTTTATTCAATTTAAAGTAAAAAATGTGTGAAAAGAATACAAACATTTTACATTTTTTCAATATGACCACCTTTTGCCTTGACTATGGCTTTGAGACGGTCCAGAAACAAATCACAAGCTGCCCGAACGTAACTTGCAGGTATTTTTGCAGACAATGGCTTTTTTTCAGCGCCTCGAGACTGGTGAATCTTTTAGATCGGACTTTGCTTTCAAAAATGTCCCAAAGAGATTAATCCATCGGACGCGCGTCTATTGAATTTGAGAGCCATTGTATGGACGTTATGAAGTTCGCAACATTGCTTTTTTAGCCATTCTTGGTTCACACGAGCTTTGTGAAACGTTGCCGAGTCCTGTTGAAATTTGTATGGGCTGCCACCGAAATGTTTGTCTGCTCACGGCATCAAAGCAAGCTTCAGAATACTTTCCCGATAATATTTCGCATGTACCTTGACGACAGGTGCGATGAAAACGATTGGAGAGCGTCCATCTACGGTTACAGCGGCCCAAAACGTTACCTGTGACTCAAATTCTCGTTGAATGGCCAGTCAAATAAAGCTTATCGTTTTGAGAGTTTACGAATTGCTCAATTTGAAAAATTTTCTCGTCAGAAAACACAATGTTCGGAAATTGCCCGCTCTCGGCCAAGCGAAGCAACTCCTTCAACTCTCTCAAGTCTGACTTGTTGCTGCTTTGGTGGGAGATCATGCGCCTTTTGGATCTTGTAAGGTTTGACTTTGAGAACATTTTCCAGTATGCGGCGGATATTGCGGTCAGATATTTTCAGTTCTCTCGCCATTTGACTGGCAATTCGTCCGAGAATTCGCTCAACTCGCTTCTTTACTTTTTGAACCATTTCATGTGATGTTGCAGTCTTTCGATGACCACCTTCATTACGTTTCGCGATGCTACCAGTATCATTGTATTGAGTAATGGTGCGATAGAACTTGTGGTTGGTTGTGATTTCTCAGCCAAATATAATGCAATCACATTATTACGTTTGAAATCCATTACTGATTTTCTTTTTTCGCGTTTACTCTCGGCAAAATGCTTCCGCGCGCTTGTAAACAATACTCTGGACAGTCATTTAGCCAACTAACAGACAGCTGATGCCCGTGGATCAGCTGCGCGAACGTTTGAAGTTGGTTACACTTCAAGTGCCGGATCCTGAACTATACTGTATACTATCCTGTACTGTTCCACAAATGGAGGGACCTACAGTTTCACGCCGACTCCGATCGGGAGATATTCTTATGAGGAGCCTTTTCATGGCAGAAATGGTGTTTTCACCGAGATTCGAACCGACGTTCTCTCTGTAAATTCCGAATGGTAGTCGCGGACCAACCCATTCGGCTACGGCGGCCGCCTGTCCTATATATCGTCCCCTTAGTATAACAATAGCCTATGCGCTCATAGGCTATTATTTTTTTATTGAATTTTTGGATTCTCCATCGTCGATTTTATATGTGGTCAAAATTTTGTCAAATTCTAGTTCCACAAAGTGGGTCAAAACGTCAGTCAAAAATAATAAGTATTTACAGACATAAAGAGATTTGAGTGAGAGCTACTTTCGACAAAAAGTTTGAAATTCATTTTCTCAAAACATCACAAAATTTATAGGCTATTTTAATACTAAGGGGACGATATACCTATATCTTATTACATGCACCAATATCATACATATATCTAGGTAAGTAGTACAAAGTAAAGCCGAAGGCCTCAGTTGCCGGTGCTTAAGCTATTAAGTACAGTAATTATTTTACTTTTAAATAAATAAATAAAAGATACTAATATACAAAGTAATTATAACTTCTTCTTCGTAATTGGCGCGATAGCCGCTTACCCTATTTTGACCGAGTTTGACAAAGCGCGCCAGTCGTTTCTTTCTCGTGCTAACCGGCGCCAGTTGTACACACCTAGTGAAGCCAAGTCCTTCTCCACCTGATCTTTCCAACGCAGAGGAGGCCTTCCTCTTCCTCTGCTACCACCAGCTGGTACTGCATCGAATACTTTCAGAGCCGGAGCGTTTGTATCCATTCGGACGACATCGTTCCATCGTCTGCGATATTCGCCGTAGCCAACGTGCAAAGGTCCAAAAATCTTCCGCAAAATCTTTCTCTCAAACACTCCAAGTGTCGCTTCATCGGATGTTGTCATCGTCCAAGCTTCTGCGCCATACGTTAGGACGGGCATGTGTTAGTTTTGTTCGTCGCGAGAGGACTTTACTACTCATTTGCCTACTTAGTCCAAAGTAGCACTTGGTGGCAAGAGAGATTCTACTTTGGGCTTCCAGGCTGACATTGTTATCGGTATTGACGCTGATTCCTAAATACACGAAGTCTTTTACCACCTCAAAATCCTAACTATCAACAGTGACGTGGTTGCCGATACGAGAGTGCGCCGACTGTTTGTTTGAAGACAGGACGTACCTCATTTTGTTCTAGTTCACAACCATACCCATTCGCTTTGCCTCTTTATCCAGTTTGGAGAAGGCAGAGCTAACAGCGCGGTTGTTAAAGCCTATGATGTCAATATCATCGGCATACGCCAACAATTGTACGCTCTTATAAAATATTGTGCCTGAGCGATTAAGTTCTGCGACTCGTACGATCCTTTCCAACATCAGGTTTAAGAAGTCACACGACAGCGAGTCACCCTGTCTGAAACCTCGTTTGGTATCAAACGGCTCGGAGACGTCCTTCCCAGTTCTGACGGCGCTGCTGGTGTTGGTGGTGTTCTAAGGCTTTCACACAATATGCCTGCTAGAACCTTATAGGAGATATTTAGTAGACTAATCCCGCGGTAACTGGCTCAGATTGCAGGATCACTCTTCTCATGGATTGGGCAGAGCATACTTAAATTGCATGCTTTCGTCCTACCCTATTTTGCATAGTAGCTAATGCATGCACCTTACCAGCTCCTCGCTGCCATGTTTGAATAGCACAACCGGTAGTCCGTCGGTTCCCGCGGCTTTGCTGTTCTTTAGCCGCGTTATCGCTATGCTCACCCCGTCATGATCGGGTAGCGGAACAACACTTCCGTCGTCAACGATTGCGGTAGTAATTATAACACCAATATAGAAATATAGCTCAGAGCGTTGGGCATCTGGAAACAGTACAAATATAAGAATTATACCACAAACGACAAAATGAGTTATTTCGTATAATATCAAAAGCAGATGGGTACATATATACTCACTGATAATATCCATCGAGATCTTAAAGTAAAAACTGTCCATGAAGAAATACATAACAACAGCTTAAGACACACAAATCGACTACTAGAACACTCTAACAGGGAAATTCGGCAGCTTACATTGAAAGAGGCAACCGAGACGAGGAGACCGAAGCGCAATCGACCAACTGACCTGCAGACTTAAAGTTTGAGTGCTTCTTTGATTCTGACCCAATAGTCCGATTCTGCGATATTGAAGACTACGTTTTTAGCTTCTCTTTGTATAATTCGGTAAAATACGGCAATCGTAGCGTTTTTCTTCAGCTCGATGTCTGTAAGCATAGATAAGAATGCGTAGAAATGTACGGTTCGTAGTTTTTGAGCTGTTGTTCCCTTCTAGCGAGTTCTTCCACTAATTCTATAGCGGTTAAATGATTCTGTTCCGTTGCCATTCATCTTTTATCAAAAGTTTCGTCCACATAAATTTTATTTATGTAAGGTTTGATAATTTACGTGTTGTTTTAAATGCTATATCCTAGAGAGCCTGGTCAACGTCTTATCACTGCATATTAATGTATGTTACAGGACTATAAGGGCTTCGAAAGCGGTTCGTATCATTGGATCTGGTAGAAGTATTGACTTAATATTTGCAACGCCGGGCAGCGAAGCAATATTTTCAGCCGTATTTGGTTTGTATTTATTTCAGAAACTAATTGTGTAATATTTACAGAAAACAAACGCGAAACTTAATAATAAATATTTTAATACTTTATTTGGCATCGCAGAGTGAACCGATATTATCTGTAAAATATTTGTGTTTGACCGCATAAAACCCCGTTGTCGTTACGTCTGCTCGCGCCGGTGGTCCAATAGAAAAATAAAGAGTTGATTTACGAGCGTCAAGGTGTGACAGGTGTGTAGAAGAATGGTAGATAAAGAGAGAAAAAATTTGGACTTTCATGAACAGAGCCGCGCATAGTTCAACCAACTCGGTAAACTTCGTGCATCTCATATGTGGTTTACTCCTTTATATCATGTTTTGTCAGCTTCACTGCTGGCCTTGTAATGACGGTAAGTATCCGCGAACCCATCTTTTCCAAAAGCAATCTGCGAGTCATCGTTTAATTCTCCAGCTCGATTCCGTATTCCGCTAGAATTACCTATTAGGAAATGATAGGGTGTCAGCGCCTCCATTTCTGCAGAATCGAAAGGAACGTAAGTCAAAGGACGCGAATTAAGAATAAGTTCCACATCAGCCACGGCACTCTGACAGTAACTTGAACCAACGGTCTTAATCCATTAATACAAAGCTGTGGCCTCATCTCATTTACAAAAATTTCATTGCGATGATGGTCAAACCTGCAGTGATAAAAAACCCACGCTCTTGTGTTTGTCGTTATTTTTCCCACGATGTGTGTCTGGGCTTGGTATGCAATTTTCGACCAAACATCCAAAATCCGTTGTCGGCCACAGGTTCTCCGGTAGAAGCAGAAATTTGGGCCTAGTAAACCACCTGGACTCATTGCAGAAACTAGGACCAGCAGTCCCTTTGGTACCATCATTGGCTACTTTTTAGAGTCTGACCAAAAGACTATCCGCTCGATACGCAACGATAACTCACTTATAACAAACTTTGTCAGGCGCAGCCCCAGAATGGCTGCCATCAATTCAAGCCTTGGAATGGATATAGGTTTAAGAGGAGCAACGCGAGTTTTAACATAACTGCAGGCAATTTCGATTTGCCGTAAGGTCGGTCAGTAAATAACATCAACGCAAAGTGTGTATCTCTAGTTGATCTGCACTACTAGCAAGCGAGTAACAACCTGTTATTCGTACCTCTGGCAAGTATCGAGTCCATCGCCACCATTTCTCAAGATCCTTCGACTTAATTCGTTCGTCCCACGAAACACCCGACCGCCAAATTTCCTGCATCAAAATTTGTCTACATATTATAAAATATCCCAAAAGCCCTAGAGGATCGAACACGATCATTACAATATGCAGATTTTGTCACTTCGTCGGAATTTTGCATTCGTCGTAGACGCCCTTTGAAAACTCAAAAAATCGCAACCTATCTGCACCCGGATACCACCACTTTCCGAGAACCTTTTCGTGGCGTTGGCCCGGCTGTTCGATGTATTTATCAGTTTATGCCGCCTGGCCAGCCAGCGCTAATACAACATTACTGATGTTTGAAATCCAATTCCGCTAGCTTAATCATATCGTCTTCACGACGGACACTTTGTAGCCAATCATTTTGTTTAAAACCGCTTCGACTGCCGCTTTATGTTCTCGATGGAAACGACGTGAATTCTCGTTCTTAACGTAGTTTGTAAGGAGGGCGAACATGTGGCACCAAATGTCATCACTCGCATCACATAAACGTCAGGTTGTTTCGTTGCATCGCCTTCCCGTCAAAGGAATTTTTGTGCAGCGAATTTGGTGATACATTTCACGTATGTCCCGCACAATGCTACAGGTTGCTCGCGAAAGCGAATTAGCACTCCAATTAAAAACTTTAACAAGTCCGGCCCTTTCAGTAGCATTGGGTTTTAAGTATATCTTACTTACGGCCGCTGCAATATCCCACACTAACCTCGTTTTTTTTTGTTGATAACTATGAACATTGAATCGTACCATTACTTTCCGACAATTGAAATCTCTTCTTTTTCCAGCATCTTTATATAGCCCTTTTGTTCATAATTGCGGATGGTGGCTACCATAAAGTCGTTAAGAGTATAATTACGAGCCGTTTTTGCTTGAAGACATTGCAGCCGCCGACTCGCCATCGGAAGAAAATTATGTAGTTCTATATTGTCATACCTCCAAAGTAGGTCCATCAACCAGCGTGTCTAAGTCTCGAGGTATTTTGTAGTTGGAGTTACTATGCGGCGGGAGCGCTACTTTGATGCAAGTGGAGTAACTTCGCAAATGCCGACATATTCCAAAGAAAAATGCGACTTTACGAACTCCTCAAGGCGGTTGTCCCTCTGACAAGAACAAATATGCAAGATTCATTGCGGTATATATCAGTTAACCTTATTACATTCATACACTGACTAACCTATTTTACATTTTGCCGCAATTAGTTCGTCATCAGCGCTTACTGCGAGAAGTATTTATTTCGCTATCTAAAGACTGCGCCAGAAGGTTGAGGCTTACCACAGTGCGCACATTTGTTAAGAGAATGAGCGCGGAATCTGCGACGAAATGTGTAATGCGACAAAGTGTGAGTTCGGATCGCATTGTATAATGTGTCGAGAGAACGCCCTTTATTGTGCAGAGTAACAGCAATATAGCGAAATGTGTGTGTTTGTTTTCTTTCGAATGAAAAAGGACTACCGAATTCTGAGCACCTTGGCCTTCTTTGGCATTTGTCTTGAGTCGCCGATCCTGATATGGAGAGTGTAGTACGAGTAATGGGATATTAGCTTGCTGGCAACTACACAATTTCGCTTCACGAATAAATTTTCATATCTTGTCTCTTCCTAAAGCAAGAAACATAGTACATAGCCCCAGCGGTACCATCTGACTAGCGCATGTAGCAAGGTTGAAAAGCCATTCGTCGAAAACTGTTACATCGACGCGAGGACGCATTACCCTGTAGCGACCCCAGTCTAACTTAAGATCAGAAGGCAATTTCAATACTAACTCATTTATTAACATAGGGCCACTTAAATAATCACCCAAGCCCATAGCCTGCTTAGTCGCGCGATAATTATGAACGGCTAAGGAAAATTTAATTAATGAATCTAAGTTTACTGCAAATTATAAAGGATACATGGCCCCACTTCCTTTCGGAACTTATATATCGTTCTAGCTATGTCGGTCAACTCTTGGAAGAGCTCCTCTAAACGTTCCAAACAAACACTGTAGACTAGTGTGGAAAGTTGAGCTTTTTTAGTATTTCTGAAAATAATGCTCTGAAAGCATTTGGGTTGTATAAAAGTTTACTTTACTGAAGTTTCTGCTGTACCATGTAGTGACATTTTTTATTAGCTTAACCGTCAATCTGCCGCGCGTTTCGTTAAATAATAATAATAATAATCACAGGGCATCCTCCTTTGGATGATGACGGGCCTAATAACTCCGCGAGACCCTAGTTACCGGCGAAGACACAAAAAATACCGCCAACGGCCTAACATACCGCCCAAATGTAAAATGCATGTATGAAGGAAACTGTTAACCCAGAAGGCAATCTGGCAACCAACCACCACAAGGACATATTTCGCAAGAAATATGATGGAGAGTGACGCGGCCCTAGCTAACCATCTATAAGGACAAATCTTCCTCTAGATGTCAAAAATGGTTCTAAGTTATAGAAACCAAGCCTCGCACGAGCATCGTTATGGTCGAGAACGACGAGGGAATACAAAGCTCGATCAAGATACCGAACCGAATACTCAACAAGGACCAGCAACCAGTGTTTTGTTAGACCAACCTGCAACCACCAAAGCTGGAAATCCCAGACAACGCATGATATGGACTAATGAAGTTAATAAAAATGTGATGCATTGCTACTACCTAAGTATAAAACTTGAAATGGTGAAAACTGGCTATATAGAAGAGTTTCACCGACTATTTACGAAAATATATCTCCAATACAGGGAAATAACACTAAGCAAAAAGTCGCGGATCAAAAAAGAAAGGCATAATTTCAAATATCAGACTAACCAGTATAGACATCGAAACTATTAAAGAACAAGTAGCAGTAGAAATATACACAATATTCCAACGAAACATTGAACAGTCAAACTCAGCAGATCACTCTAATACTTCAATTTTACTACAACAAACACTTCAAAAAAAGTAACCCCCAAACAGATGGAAACAACAATACACCCACCAACCTCATTATCAATGTAGACATCACAACTTCAACGCCCTATGATATAGAATATCAACTCTTCCAAGAAGTAAAAACTGCTTTACAAACAAACGAAATCAAATGGGAAAGAAATTATCCGACAACTCGACCTTATATACCTAAACTTATTTTCAAAAAGCAAACCATCCGCCACACAGACATAATAAATAATCAAATACTACGTACCCTAATTTACGGTAAATCAACACTAGAAGATTTATATATCTTTGTTTACGTATCTGCAATAACAAAAAAATATAACTGAATGGTCAAAATTATAAAATACAAAACAAAACCTCAGCCACCTCAAGAAAGTCAAAATGGCAAATTAGAATTGAGAACAAGATCAACAACTTCAGAAAAGATATTGAGAGTGCCCAGCAATTTACAAAAGGGAATAAATCAGAAAAGATTTTAAAACACATAGCAAAATTAAAAATTAGCCTTAAGAAGACAATAGAGGAAATCATAGATCTACAAAGGCACAAATTAAAAGTTTACGGCGCTAGACTAGCCAGATACAATGAGTCAAACATGATGAAGAAACAAAAATAACAAGAATGCATTCTACAAACTCATCACGTGCAAGGAAAAACAGTCATTGAAACACCAAATTACTAACTACTGAAGGGAATATGGCCAGTACCAATGCAATACAATGAATCTGCCTATTGGATTCAACAAGAACAACTAAGGCAATACAATTTGAAATCTCAACAAACTACATCACAACAATAGATGAACTTAAAGAAATAGTAAAGAGAACACACAATTGGAAGTGTCCGTGAATCGATTTTATTCCCAACTACTGATATAAATATCTCATACACACTCAATTAGCAATAGCAATAAATGACGTAATAGATCATCCACATAAACCACCCGGCTTTCTAACAATAGGTAAAACTGAAACATAAAACTGATATAATTACCGACCCATCACGTGTCTTCCCACATTATAAAAAATAATATCTGCTATGGTAAGCAAAAAATTTGGTAAAAATCTAATGGAACATTACCTAAATACACATGAACAGAAGGAATGCAGAAAGGACAGCAAAGGATGCAAGGAATGGTTGAAGCGCCAGTCTGACACTCCTCAAGTAGCACCTAAGCGCCGTTTCGATACCATTATGAGACCTCCAACAGGCAGATATCTGCAGCCTGTCGAAGAAAGTAGGACCCAGTGATCTGAATGGTCTAGCTACCAAACCCAGTCCCCACATCTGGTGTAATGGGAGTTAAATGGTATCCCTAGCTTTTCCGCGTGTGTGCCGACCGTAAACACAGCTACGAGTGTGGAAATTGAATGCCGAGAAGTCCGAAGGACTTTCTGAGTCCTTCGTATATTGTAATGGGCCCAAAGGGTTTTCGAAATAGCACATGAGGATATGGAGCTCCATCTTTTTTGCGCTTTCCTGAGAAATAATTTGAGCAGTTCCCCTCTAAAAACCATGAGAGGGATGCCGATCATCAGGTAGGAGGTCACTGAAGCCAATTCAGTCCCCTTCCTGGCAAGTTCATCAGCAATTTCATATCTCTCCTGGAATCCAGATCACAGAAATGTTACCTGCACAAAAGGTTTGATCTCCTCCCTACTAGTTTCGTTCTGCACCATGGCGTCGTCAGAGCCTTGATCGCGGCTTGACTATCAGAAAAAATGTTAATATCTCCTTCGCTCCCACGTTCCCTAAGCATTTTGCATGCCTGCAGGGTCGCAAAGACTTGTTGAAAAACACTAGGAGTATTCGGCAGTTCAAAGGAGATATATAGATTTAGGCCGATTTAGAGAAAACCCGATTCCATCTTGGAACCGTCACTGAAGACAGAGGTCCAAGCTTCGTTGCAGATTTTCCCCTCGATCCAATCCTGCCTGTTTGGAAAGATTGCTCTAGCACGACCCTCAAACTCTAGTTTACGGATAGAGAGAACTGTTCGACGTTCGGAGAAATACGGTGTTAACTGCCCGAAAATGCTACCATGTTCCCTGGGAGTTTGACTCCAGAGGCCAACCTCCTTTAACCTGATTGCACTTTGAGCTGCGATGGAAATAACGTAAAAGTCGATGGGAACTACGTCCAAAGGCACATTCAGGGCAGCACTGGGACAAGGTTTACATGCTCCGGTGATGCCAATGCATGCACCTTTGCACCCTTCCGAGTGAAGTGATATTATAGCCCTTCCGAAGAGCTTCCCAGCCCTACGTTGTAAATTCACAGCACGACCTGTGGCTTGAGTACCCGTTTTTACCGAACATAAATTTACAGAAGTAGAAGGCTATACTGGCTTTCTTTACCCGATTTTCAATGTGTAGCTTCCAATGGAGTTTGGAGTCAGGTATCACTCCAATGAGAGTCAAGTTTCACTTCTAATGAGAGCGGGAGAACGTGGTTGTTTAATTTGGGAAGTCAAAAGGGTGGAGGTTTATATTTTCTTGTAAATAGCACCAGCGCCGTTTTGCCAGAGTTGACTCGGAGGGCGCAAGTGGCAGCCCAGCGAATGAGAACAGCAAGTGACCTCTCTAAAATCTCAGCCATGACTGAGTTAAACGTTCCGGACACCATTAGGAACAAGTCATCGGCGTCTGCTACTACCTTAACTCCTCCCTTATTTAGCATTATCAGAGCTTCGTCAATAGTAACTAGCCAAAGTAGGGGCGAAAGACACCACCCTGCGGCGTCCCCCTGTGAACGAATCTAGTGACTTTAGTCCCTCTTGCGACCGCATTAACTTCCCTACAGCCAAGCAGGGACGATAACCGGAGACAGATAGGTCTTTCCACCTCTAGTTTACCTAACGCAGGGACAATTGACTCTGCCCTCATGTTATTAAAAGCTCCCTATATATCTATGAAGGCCGTCAAAGTGGCCGTAGAGTTTCCTTTCAGGTGAGCATGTTGCGCTGGAGATAATTTGGATTCGATGTGCTCTCGGAAATGATAATCAATCAATCTTTCAAACACTTTTAGGGTGAATGAGGTAACACTTATTGTCCTAAAGATCTTGGCCGAGTCCTCCTCCTAGCCTTGGGTGTGAAGACAACCCTCGTTTTCTTCCAGCTGGCGCGGATGTGATTAAGAGCGATACACGCCCAGTAGATTTCTTGCAGGCCAGGAACCACTGAGGTACTTGAGGAAAGATATCATCAGAACCAGCAGATTTAAAGGGGAAAACTATTTATTCCTCCACGTGATTCTGTCAACAGGCAGGATAGACTCCAGGGAAACGTCGAGTAGCCCTCCCTGTCGACTCGTGTCGACAATGTCACGCGGGGTAATCGAATTTCCGGAAAATGATTATTCACAAGGATAGTCAAAGATTCTTCTGCAGATTCAGCCCACTCCCCATCCTACCTTTTTACAAGAGTTCTGCAGGAGTGGTCTCTCGAAAGGATCTTGCTTAGCCTGGCTGAATATTTCACGAATCGAATGGATTCGCAATACTCTTTCAAGGTGTTTCGTTTCGCATATTTAATGGCTTTTTTGTATTCATTAAAAATTGAACGGTAATTGACAAAGTTTTTAGTTTAGCAGAATTCGTTAAAAGCCCTCCTAACATTCTTTTTTATGTTGGTCAGCATCTTGCTCCACCAGCGAGGGAAGTCTTTCTTGCTAAAAGATACTGGACAGGCCACTTTTAATACCGTCTGATAGGATCGCTCTAAGTGTTCCACCTGCTTGTTCAATTCATCAGTGGCTGAGTAGGAAAAAGTTCCCTGTTCAATTTATTATTGAAAACCCTATTTAACAGAGACCAGTCGGTTATTTTAGGGTTCCTGTGATTTCTAAGAGGATCAACCTGTGATCCGAAAAGGAATTTCTCTGAGAAACCTTCCAGTTATCAATCCTAATGGCAGGCGAATTAGTCGGGAGGGTGATATGAAGAACCTCCTGCCAACCGTTTAATGTTTCCGATGCTGGAAATACAAACGTGGGGGTGTTGCCCTTGTTCCAAATAAGGAGATTACGACTTATAATGAAGTCAAAAAGAGTCTTACCTCGATCATTTACCTCGCTGCTTCCTCAAACGGTATGTCCCGCACTGACGTCGCAGCCGATGAGGATGGCTTCTTTATTAAATGAAGTTGAGTCCACCAAACGCCCCATTTCCTCGGGAGAAACCAAAGAGTAGCTGCGGCCACTAGATGCTTCTACACGGACTACTGTCACGTCTGCTGAGCTGAAATGAGAAGTTATAAAGGCATTAATAGTATTCCTATCGAGGATACAAGCCCTAGGCTTACCACCCGACTGGACATAAAAAATATCATAGTGTCTGCTCTGAAGGCCCATGATCTTAGACTGCAGAACCCAGGCTTCTTGGATCAGGTAGATATCTGTGTCTTCCTCCCTGAGGGTGACTGAGGGTTATCGGCGGCTAAACTAGCGTGGCGAACATTAATTTGAGCTACCCTCAAAATTGCTTTGTTAAAGGATGCTCACCTAAGCCTGTTTATGGCCGATTTCCGAGGATTCGTAGTTCGTCGAGCTGATTAGCTACTTCCCCTATTTCGTCTAGGTCGCCATACGGAGCACCAGACGGGGGGAAGATTTTAAGTTTGCCCGTTCTGAGGCCAAAACGCAGTTTGTGCTTCTTTTCCTAGAGTGCTTCTTTTCCGTCAGGGACTCCTCAGAAATAAGCAGCAGTGCAATGGGGTTGTTTTTCTGAGGTTCCTCCAACTTGATCTTATACCAGTTGCCCATAGGAACATCAGGGTTTTGAAGCATGAGGTAGTGGACCATCTCCGGACCCTCCAGCCTTACCCTCCGTTGCCAAATGCAGGCTCTGGGTCTTCTTGGGATCTCCGAAGCTGGGATGATTTTAAGTGAGAGCCCCTCCCAGGCATTGCTGACCTCAGCAACGCACTTTTCCATCGGCACACTTGTTCACCCTACAACCACGGCAGATATTTCTCGAGTCGAAAAGAAGTACCTGTTTTTGGTTTGTCATGAAATATTCGACGATCATTTCTGACAGCCGTCCCTCAATGGCACCCTCACGAGGGAAATTAAGAGGTGACCACTGGTCACCTCGCTATAAGCAACCCTCGCAGCGCAACCACCGCGCTTTTTATAGGGCCCTCAACGCCCTGAATCGAGAATTTTTTTATTTTCTTGGTAGCACGCCCGCTCACATTTTGTGATCGGTTACGTTTAGCCGCTTTTTGGTTCCGAGGAATTGTATGGGATTGGAGGTTGGTAGTCTTCCTCTCGGCCATGGTTTCGTACTCCGAAACTACTGCCTCATATTTGACTTTATGCTATGCATCGCGATCATGTGGTCTACGAGCCAATTCATTCCTAGCTGTCTTAGCCAGAATGCATTTCGCTCTCAGGTAGCGCGCTTTGAGCAGCGACCCAGAGGATTTTTTATTTTTCTTTTTGGCATCCCTACCTGAGGTCGCCAGAGAAGAGGATTGCGTTTTTTGAGTTACTGGCTGTGGACGGCTGAGTTTCAGCAGTGAAGTGCTATGGTGGGCACTCGGCGTGCTGGGTCCGACCACTGTCTCCTCGTTAGAAGCCAGCAGCTCGTCTTCCGAGAGTGTGCTCAGCACACACTCAATTTTTGTTATTTCCGTTATGTTTTTTGTTATGTTTTTTGTTTGGTTTTCCATTTATCTAAATTTTGGTCCCACGAGTATGCATGGAAGGAAGTGGTCCGCCGCGGCAGAGCCGGCTTACCACGGTAAGTCACTTGCTACAACCGACCTTGTCTGATCATCAGACCAACCATTTAATGAACTTGAACAGAAGAGCTGCAGGAAGGATAGTAAAGGGGGCAAGGAGCAGTTAGTAAAAGATTCTGTGATATTAAAGCAAACTATCTTACAACAGAGAAATCTGCATACATATTATATTGATAACCAGAAAGCATTTGACATTAGGAATTTTAAAATGGTCGGAAACAGATTTAAACAATATATGTAGATATAACCACACGAAATCACCTAACAAGACATAGAAAATTACATCCTAACTCATGCACAGTGTTGCCAGAACCAATCGCAGCAGCGTACTAAAGCGATGATCAAAAAAGTAATAGATTGCTGTACTCCGTAATAGGGTGTACTCTAGCGGAGAAAGTTGAAATTTTTACATGCGCAATAAGTGGCGGCTCATAGAGTTCTATCAGGCGCTTAGGTTTAAATACGTATTCGTCATTCACAGTTAAACTTAATCAAAATATGTAATGAAAACAAAACAAATTATTTAAATCGAATTTTTAGAGTATTATATATTTTTTAATAACCGTTCGTACATAAATATCTGTATAAATAAATATATATTTATATATTGTATATATATATATTTTATATATTATTTTGAGATCGAATTTTTTGATTAGATAGTTGTCCTACGTTAGTAAGTTATTCGTAAAGTGGCTTTCTTTTAAGCAATGAAGCACTTGGTTTCCATGAATAACAATTACCATCATGTGTCTCATCGTGCAAAAGTTGTTTCGCATGCAATATACTATCAATTGTTTTTATTTGTAGTCTATTTCTTTGTTTCGTTTTTAACAATGTTAATTGAGGAAATATTTGTTCGGCGGCTGCAGATAAAGATATAAGAGCATTCACTAAAACAGAAAGATTCGGAAAAGTAATAGCGTGGTAAACTGAGAACGTAATAATAGCGTAATAAACTGAGAACAAATGTAATAGATCTATTACAATTGTAATAGACTGGCAAAACTGCTCATGCATACAAAGAATAACCCTACCCAGGTCGGGCGGAGGTAGAGGGATCATAGATATTCACAACCTACACAATAATCGAACAGAATCACTACGTTAATTCTTCCATAAATACACATACAGTTTGCACAAAGCAATATCCCTAGTAGACAAAAATTATTCACCACTTAATCTACATAACACACAAGGTACAATGGAACAAAAAAAAAGCAATATGGTCGCATAAACAACTTCATGGAAAACACATTCTTATAATGAACGATCCTAATGTAGATAAGACATGCAGCTATATATTTATATATATATATATATATATATATATATATATATATATATATATATATATAATTGGCGCGTACACCCTTTTTGGGTGTTTGGCCGAGCTCCTCCTCCTATTTGTGGTGTGCATCTTGATGTTGTTCCACAAATGGAGGGACCTACAGTTTTAGGCCGACTCCGAATGGCAGATATTTTTATGAGGAGCTTTTTCATAGCAGAAATACCGTCGGAGGTTTGCCATTGCCTGCCGAGGGCCGACCGCTATTAGAAAAATGTTTTTCTTAATTTTTGTGTTTCGGCGAGATTCGAACCTACGTTCTCTCTGTGAATGGTAGTCACGCACCAACCCATTCGGCTACGGCGAAACAGAATGGTTTCTAATTGTGATTCAAGATCAAGTGATCTTGACAAAAAACCACCAGAAGAATATTTTAAACGATACTAGAATTATTGATGACAAATCGCTTTGACCTTTTTTAAGAGTAGAAAGTGAATTTAATTATTATAATAATAGCCTTTTCAAATTTGTGATGTATATCGGCTTTAATGTTAAAAAATTCACTTTCTACTCTTAAAAAAGGTCAAAGCGATTTGTCATCAATAATTCAAGTATCGTTTAAAATAATTATCATACCAAAGTTTTGTCTTTGTATCGTGGTGGATTTGTTTTATTCTTTATAAATATTAAATTGCATTGATTTTTCTCTTGTTAGTGCATGTGACGAGTGCGGTTTTATTTTATTTTATTTTAATTCCCCATTTCTCGAACCATTGAATGGTGTTGTTATAATTCCTGAAGTTTATAACCAGCCATCCTTGGATCTTTGTCTGATGCTAGAAAGACAGTGTCATCTGCAAATGTTGCTATTAAAGAGTTCTTCGTTGCCGGTGTAGGAATATCAGCTGTATATTGAAGGTAAAGAGCGACGAATGGACACTCCCTTGCGGTACACCTACTTCCATTGCTAGTATATCACAATACTTATCTTGGCATTTTACATAAAATTGTCTTCCAGTTATACAGCTTTTCATTAATTTGTAGTAGTTAATAAGTTAAGAGGATTGTAGAGGTCCTACTTGCCATACTGTTTCAAAAGCTATGGCTACGTCGAGATATACTGCTTCACACGTTCATTTTTTATCGATGTCTTCAAGAATTTTGTTCGTAACTCTGTGAACTTGCTGGATGGGTGAATATTTTTGCCTGAACTCGAATTGGTGGCAAGGTAATATTTTATCTTTTTGTATATTGGGCTCGATTCTGTCCAAAGTAGTTTTTCACAGATTTTAAATAATACTGGCAGTAGACTTATAGGTCTGCGTAGGGTCTTTGCATGCTTTGGGATTGCAATAATTTGTAGCAGTAGGAAAGACCCATGAAAGGAGAATCGACACACACCATCTTTTCATCAATTTCGAGAGTGTATTCGACAGTTTGATAAGATTTGGTATCCCCACAAAACTAATACGGTTTGGCAAGATGACGTTGCTTAACACCAGCAACGCCGTCCGAATTGGGAAGGACCTCTCCGAGCCGTTTGATACCAAACGAGGTTTCAGAAAGAGTGACTCGCTGTCGTGTGGCTTCTTTAACCTGATCTTGGAAAGGATCGTACGAGCCGTGAGCTTAATCGCTCAGGCATAACATAATTTATAAGAGCGTACAATTGTTGGCGTATACCGATGATATCGACATCATCGGCCTTAACAACTGCGCTGTTAGTTCTGCCTTCTCCAAACTGGATAAAGAGGCGAAGCGAATGGGTTTTGTGGTGAACGAGGAAAAAAAGGAAATACCTCCTGTCTTCAAACAAACAGTCGGCGCACTCGCGTATCGGCACCCACGTCACTGTTGACAGTTATAATTTCGAGGTTGTAAAAGACTTCGTTTATTTAGGAACCAGAATTAACACCGATAACCATGTCAGCCTTGAAATCAAACGTAGAATCTCTCTTGCCAACAAGTGCTACTTTGGACTAAGTAGGCAAATGAGTAGTAAAGTCCTCTGTCGACGAACAAAACTAACACTCTACAAGGGTCTCTTCATGCCCGTACTAGCGTATGACGCAGATGCTTGGACGATGACAACATCCGATGAAGCGACGCTTGGAGTGCTCGAGAGAAAGATTTTTCGTAAGGTTTTTGGACCTTTGCACGTTGGCAACGGCGAATATTGCAGACGATGGAAAGATGAGCTGTATGAGCTTTACGACGACATAGACATAGCGCAGCGAATAAAGATCCAGCGGCTACGTTGGCTGGGTCATGTCGTCCGAATGGATACAAACGCTCCGGCTTTGAAAGCATTCGATGCGGTACCAGCTGGTGGTAGCAGAGGAAGAGGAAGGCCTCCCCTGCGTTGGAAAGATCAGGTAGAGAAGGACTTGACTTCACTTGGTGTGTCCAACTGGCACCGCATTATTATTGGGAATGGTTAGATGACAATTCAATTAACATCTCAATTTACATATCTTCGTGGTTAACATTTTTGGTTATAAAAATGTCGATCAGATCTGGACGTTTTTTGCCAGTTAGCCAGTATGTTGGGCCGCCACTACTTATGAACTTACTGTTATTCCTTTGTATGGCGTCCAGCAAATTTCGTCCTTTGGAATTCGTCAATCCTGAACCCCAAAATGCATTTGTAGTGTTATAATCCCCGCCACCGTCAACTGTTTTCAAAAATTCATAGTATTGTGATTTGGAATTTATGTGTTTTGGGAGACAATATACAGCAGAGACTGTTCATTTGTAGCCTTCGCTTGTATGTTTTCTCTTTGGTATTTTTCTGATTCAATGCATTTAATGTCTTCCCTGATTTTTATCGTTCTGCCACCAAGAGCTTTGTTTTAAGGGTGGTTTGTAACAAATATTCAAAATTTGTTTTGCAGTGTAGTAGATTATTTGTTGAATAAATATCTTTATTATTTGCCGTTCGGAGTCGGTTTGAAACTGTAGGTCCCTCCATTTGTGGAACAATATCAAGACGCACACCACAAATAGAAGGAGGAGCTCGGCCAAACACACAAAAAGGGTGTACGTGCCAATTATATAATATATATATATTACACGATGCTACAATGAATCAGAACTTTTGAATTGACATGTTGAGCTCTGTAGATCTAGCCGAGAACGACGCGGAGCCGTGTTCAAAAAATTTTTAACACACTCAATTTTTTTATTTATCGGTAAAAACCCGATTTTGGGTGTTTACCGACACTTAAAAATTCGTAGCTCGTCTGCATTTTACCCGATTCCCAATCTTGAAACCGTTTTGTTGAGGTAAATGTTAGTCGTTCAGACATTTGTGTTCTATTTTTCACGCTAAGCAAAAATAACCACTGATTTTTCAACACAAAACTTAAACAATTTTTCCAATTTTTGCGACTTTAACGAGATGTTGTCGATAATATTGTAATAAAAGTTTTATTTATTAGTAAAAAGTCTTATAGCTGTGTCTATTCCAAATGTAAAAAGCATTTAATTTCAAAAATCGATCAAAATGTGTCGAAGTAACGGATTTTTTTGTAAAACACAAAAATCAGTAAACTGAAAGTTTTGTTCACTACTTTCATATTTCCAATGCGGTTCTCTGTTATTATTCGCGAAATACGTGTACAATTAAGTATTTTTACTCATACCTGTGTCCATTCCGAATTCAGCAAGCATTATTTCATCAAAATTGATAAGAAACTTTCCAAGTAAAGAACGTTTTTGTAGAAAAAAAATAAAAACAGAACATTCTCGAGTTGAACAGAGACCGTAGAAGATTATTATAACGTAAAAAAAAATGTATGCAAACAAACGCAATTTCCTTACTTCTGCAATTTTCTGACTTACCCGGACGTAGTATTACCTAACTAAACCTTACCTAACCTAATGTTCACGAAATCAATCCAACCGTACACAATGTGAGACAATCGGACCCATTGTGCTGCTTTTTTGCATTGCAAAAGGAAGTTATTTTGATTAGTTTGCAATACCAACCTATCCAAACTCGACGTAACCTTGAATAACTTATCCTAATCTCACTTCACTAAATAGAACCCTACGTAACACAGTTGAACCGATTGCATTGTACTTCTATGTGTACTCGATTAAAAACATCTACAAATAAACGTAACGTATCTTTACCTAGCATAACACAAAATAACATAACTTTACAGGAAATTCATAACTAAAATCAATCTAACCAAACTTCATTAACCTGAATGAATCTAACGCAACCTGAGCTGAATTTTTTCCATGTTATACCATATAGGTTTGTACTTTTTATTTAAATGTAAGTATTAATAATGTGAATTTTTGTTAAGGAATTGACAAATTGTATATTTGGTTTTTCGCCCGAAATCGACCACCTTCTACGCCAGTTAAAATACGACTCACTCGTTCGCCGTTGTTGTCAACCAGGGTTGCCAGAAACACGAGAGGGGGAGTAGGGATTACACCATTCCCACAACTCGGCCATCCTGCTGCGCGTTCGGCCCGAATCATCATCTGAAGATATTGACCATGGTTTCATATATTCAGCGCATGTAGTTGTCGTTTTTGGCCCGTCACCCAAGCCGATTTTTAATACATCGTACGTGCCATTTAATTTGATCCTTCTTACTTCGTATGGCCCGAGATATTTTGGTTTCAGCTTAAGACCTACCCCGAACTGAGTTCTTTTTATGGTCACCAGGTCCCCGCGGTTATATAACGATGCTGGTTCTCGTTTACGGTTATACGATTTTCTGTTTTCTGCTTGCAGTTTCAGGATCTCCCTTTTGGCATTCTGTCTTAGCTCGTTTCTCTCGTCTTGAAAATGAAAAATCATTTCATCTTCGATGAGTTGCTTTAATTGTATGTCTTCTTTCTTTCGCATTTTTACCCCTATCATCAATTCAAAAGGCGTCGTTTTTGTACTCCTTGTGTATGTTGAGTTTATAGCTTGTTGTACTTTTTCGACGTGCTTGTACCATTTTGATGGGTCGTCTGCACTCAATTTTGCCAATACGGAGCTAATTACCGCATTTAACCGTTCGATCTGTCCATTCGCACGAGGTAACCCTGTGGTTATTGTGTGATGTTTTATACTTTCAGCTTCGCAGTAGTTTTGAAAGTCATCAGATGTAAAAGCTGCGCCCCGATCAGAGATTATATGGACTGGGTTACCAAATATCGCGTTCTGGATGTGTAACCTTTTAATTACCTCTTTCGCTGATGTCGTTTTAGTTGGATTCAGCCAACAAAATTTTGTGAATCCATCCATCACTGCAAATATATGTTTGTAAAGCTTGCTTGTCGATTCCAATGGGCCAAGGAAGTCGACGTGGTACGTTTGGAGTGGTATTTCACCTTTCTGTAATATATGTAGCTCACCTTCCTGTTTACCTAGTTTTCTGTTTGAAATAATGCAAGGTATGCAGTTGGCAATGTGACGTTGTATCTTTTCTTCAACTTTTGGTATATATTGTAGTAATCTTTGGTTATCAACTCCATAGTTTTCTTCACTGCAAAATGACCATTATCATGTGCTTTTCTGATAATTTCCCTTTGTATGCTGGTGGGCCCAACAATTAGTTCGTCGTCACCTACAAGCTTGTACAAAATGCCACCTTTCGTAAAATAGTCGTTGAAAATGGTTTTTTCGCGAAGAACATCTAAAATAACTTTGAGTTCATCATCTTGAAGTAGCGCACGGCGCAATCTAACCAAAGAATCATCGTTTATAGAAAAAACTGCGTAACGGCTAAGGGCATCAACGTGTCTCATCTGGGTGCTAGCTCGATGCTCTACTTCATAGTCGTATTCTTGGAGGAACAATATCCATCTAGCGACTCTGGTGCATAGGTATTTTTTGTCTAACGTCTTAGTGAAGGCATTGCAGTCGGTTACTAACTTGAAATGCAGACCTAGTAGATAAGCGCGAAACTTTTTTAGAGCCTCTATAACTGCCAAAATTTCCAACTCATAGCTCGTGTACTTTCTTTCAGCCTCGGTTGTCTTCTTACTCATATAGTAAATAGGATGCAGATGCCCATCTTCAGGCAATTTTTGTAGTAACACAGCTCCATAACCGTCGATAGAGGCATCAGTATGAACTTCAGTTTGAAACTTCTGATTAAAAATGCTTAGAACCGGTTTTTCGCTTAGACATTTTTTTAGTGTTTGAAACGATTCGATTTCTCTGTCTTTCATTTCGAATTTTACATTTTGCTGCGTTAGGTCACTGAGCGGTTTTGCCGAGAAATTTCTAACAAATTTTCGAAAATATCCCGCAAGGCTCAAAAACCCTTGTAACTGTTTCAAATTTTGTGGTATTTTGTATTTTGTTACAGCTTCAATTTTCTCTGGCGATGGCGATAGCTTTAAATTTTCTACAACATGCCCTAAAAATTCTACTTTTGTTTTTAAAAATTGACACTTCTTAAAATTTATATCGAGTCCATAGTCCTTGCAAACTTGCATTACTTCTTCTAAATTTTTTAAAGCACTCTCTTCGTTTTGAGCAGGGATAATCACATCGTCCATATAAAGCAACGCGGTACCTCTACGCACCAAGTCTCTAAAAATTGCATATATATGCCTCTGGAAAACACTCGGAGAATTCGACAACCCGAAAGGCACTTTCAAAAATTGATACTGACCGTTGTGTGTTACGAAAGCTATGTATTTACGACTAGACTCAGCTATGGGCACATGGAAAAACCCGTTTGGTAAGTCAATTGTAGAAAAAATTTTAGCATTTTGTAATAGGTCAAGTTGATCTTCAATTAAAGGTAAAGGAAAATGATCTTTTATCATCCCTTTATTTAGTCTTCGAAAGTCGATACAGTCTGGGCGTACCATCACGCTTCTTTACCAACACAACCGGACTACAAAATTCAGAATCCGAGGCTTCTATTATGCCATCACTTAACCACTGTTCCACCTGACTGTCTACAATGTGTTTTTCAGCTATAGGTAAACGTCGCGGCCTCGAAAATATTGGCGACTCATCTTTTAAAATAATTTTCAATTGAACATTTGTAAATTTTTGTTTATTTGGTTGATACGTTTATACCATATCGCGCACCTTTTGTTTTGATCCTATTTGGGCCATTTCACCGATATCAATTTCTTTTTCGTCCGCAGCTATGTCAATTTTCATCATAAAAAACTTTGAATTATCATCACTGTCATTTTCTACTTTTTTGGTATGCAACCCTTCACGATCTATCTTTACTTCAGCGTAAGCACAAAAGTTCTCTCCGATTATCACTTCACAATCCAGGAATTTTAAAGGTACAACCAAAAATTCTAATTCTTATATTTCGCCGTCTATCTCAATTTTATATTTCAACGCACCCATTGGGTTTACTGCATTTTTAGTGTCACACTCACCGAAGCCATATAGTGAAATATTACATTCCTTTAAATAAGGTTTATTCAACACATTATACACACTCTCAGTAATGAGGCTAAACTTACTCCCCGTATCAAATAATGCTATTAATTTTTTATCATTCATTATTACATCTTTGTTCATTATGTTTCGTTTTCCTGTAATAAGTTGTGTGTTTCGCTGAGCGTCTTTGTTTAAACTCTTATTGTTTGTGCAATTTTTAGCAATATGGCCATACTCATTGCACTGAAAACTCAGTACTCATTCTCTCACAATTAACGCTTTGTCGCCTTTCGCCCCGCAATTCTAGCATTTAAGTTCATTTCTTTCGGTTTTGTTTACCATCCCCTTTTTTCCAATTTCTTTAGTATCGTCTGTTTTCACTTTTTCGCGTATTCCCTCATAACATCGAAGCTTTTCCTTAAATTCACGAATATTTTTTGCGCCATATAGAACTGTCTTTCTCACACTCATATCGCGTATACCATCAATTACGTATTGAATTAAAGCATTTTCTTCAATGTTTCCCCTTGCTGCTAACTCTTTCATACAAAAAAAATATTCCTGCACGTTCTCCTCTCTTTCCATCTTTCTTTCTGTCAACTGCTTGTGCAAATGAGCGCTATTTACCACAGCCTGAAATTCATCAAAGCATTTTCTTCAATGTTTCCCCTTGCTGCTAACTCTTTCATACAAAAAAAATATTCCTGCACGTTCTCCTCTCTTTCCATCTTTCTTTCTGTCAACTGCTTGTGCAAATGAGCGCTATTTACCACAGCCTGAAATTCATCTATTAATGCTTTTATCAGTTTACACCACGATGTGATTCCCCTTTCACTTAAAATGAACATTCTTGCTAACCCTTTCAGCGACTTCTTTGCGAACACAAATTTTTGAAATTCATCCCAACGCATGAGGGTAGCAGTTTCTTCGAATTCATTTACCCACACATCTATTGGCAATTTGTCAGTACCATCAAACGGCCTTACTGAGTCTTCAATATCACGAAAATTTATTGCAAACCGCGACATTTGCATTGGCATTTCATTTTCGTTAGCTTCACTTGCGCTTATACTTGCTTCTCGTTCGTCACAAATACGCCTTCTTTCCCGTCGTTCAGCAGTTTTGTGAGCTTCTTTCCTACCTTCGTTGCCGTCGATAGAAAAAAAACAATCGTCGTTTCTCCTATTCCGCAATGTAGAACAAGCACGTTGTTCTGCGCCGTCGTAGCTGTTGGCTGCCTCGTCTTCGCTGCTAACGCCGTCGTCGTCATCGTCGTGATTTTCTGCATCGCTTGCTACGAGTAAGCGTCCCTTCCGCAAATTGTGAAATGTGTGTAATTTCACATCAGCTACATTGTAGTCGATTGCTAAAACGTTGCAAATGGTGACTAGGTCACGTTCGTTCAAATTTGCATCCACGTATTGAGTTTTAACTTCGAGTTCTGCCCTGCTTTCGTTATAGACGAAGCCAAAGAACTCTCTGAGTCGTTGGCGGTTACCTCTGTCGCCTTCGCTTTCAAAAATATACTTATGCAGCGTCGTTATTTTGGCCTTACTGCCACTGCGCAGGCTACTTTTAATTAAATCGTTGAGGCATGCCATTCTTTATCCTGGTTGAGCCCCCAAAATATAGGTTTGCACTTTTTATTTAAATGTAAGTATTAATAATGTGAGTTTTTATTAAGGAATTGATAAATTGTATATTTGGTTTTTCGCCCGAAATCGACCACCTTCTACGCCAGTTAAAACACGACTCACTCGTTCGCCGTTGTTGTCAACCAGGGTTGCCAGAAACACGAGAGGGGGAGTAGGGATTACACCATTCCCACAGTAATACAAGAGTGGCTAATTTGAACATAAAATACTGTTAAAAAATTCTGATTTATGTTTACTCAATACACTTAGGTAAGGTAAGGTTAGATGCACTTATGCTAAGTTTTAATAAGTCTTGATCATTCAAGAGTGAAGATTTTTCAAACACAGAATTGTACATGCTTACCAGCAAATTGCAAACGGTTCTGCTGTGTCATGCAAGCTTCCGTTGTTCAGTTTGGATTAGGTAAGCTTGGGTTATAATGAGTTTTGATATATTAGATGTATTCATAATTGTGTAAACTTATTTCTGTCTTTCAATATTAGCCACACTGAACAGTAAAGCACTATCGGTCATGCGGTGCTCTCTTGCAGTCTCGGTTCAGCTGGATTTTTAAAAATGTGGAAAAAAAAAACTAAAAAAAATTGTAAATTTTACAGTTTTCATTGTATGAAGAAGAATGTATGTATGAAGTTTAAAAATACATATGTTTATATTTGTGGTCTCCGTTGGAGAAAAGCGGCCGAAAAATTGCATCACATTGAAAAAAACGTGGAAAAATTGCCAAAAACAGAGCTTGTTACTGAAAATTTCTTTTGAACGTCAATCGTTCAATCTTAGAATTATATACCTTCATAACGCACATACACTCCCCTTCCCAAGACCATATTGAAATAAAAAATCGGTTGAAAATTGGGCTAGTTATGTATTTTTACTTCATCAAAAACACCATAAATCGGATTTTTAACAATAAATAAAAATTTTGAGGGTGTTTTGAATTTTCTAAACACAGTTTTGTGTGGTACTGGTCTTAACCTAAAACATGCTCGATATCACTTGAAGAGTTCTTTCGAATTTTTTAAATTTTGTAGCACCGTGTTATTTGCCTCTTGCTCCATCTCCAACACTAGTAGCGGTATCTTGGTGCCTTTTGTCTAATATTTTGAATATTTGTTACTTCATGGCCTAATTCCAGCAGTTCCTACCTAAGTTCGTCTTTATCAGCCGAATAATGCATTCCCTTAAGGAATACTTTGAATCCTCTTTCGTCCTTTAGTTAAAAATCATAATACTGGGTTTCTTTCTCCTTTAATAAATTAATTATTGCAGTATAATTGTCTGAATTGAGTGGATGTAGTTTAACGAATCTGGAATGGTACTCAATGCCTACATTAACTTATCAATGCGTTCTACGTTTGGTATGAAAATCGGGAGAGGCTTGCGTTTTTTAACTATGGGGCTTAAATTTTCTGCAGAGGTTGGATTTTTTGTTCCCCTGTTATCGGCTGGGTCATTATCTGGTTCGTCATCTGAGAGCAATTCGAACATGTTTGACGATGTTTGCTGGCTGAGCCAATATGGCGTTAGCATTCTTTGGTTTGTTGTTGTGTTTTTGCTTTTATGTTTTCTTCTGCTATGTACATATATAATCATTTTACTTAGTTGGAGAGTTGCGGTACCGTAGTTTGGACCAGAGAACGTAAATCCATAGAGAAGGCTCAGGAACGAACGAGCAGGTCAATGATACGTTCACATATAAGTAGGTAATCTACTTTTTCGCGCTTAACTCAAAATCCGTAATTAAAAAGCGCGATTTCCCATACAAAATTTTTCTCCCAAAATCTGAGATTATAAAATAATCCTAGATAATAACGATACTTTTTGACATGCAACCCTGTGTTTTCTGTGTTATCGATGATTATTATTACGAATGTAAAGAGAAACATCAAAATAAAAACTAAACGAAATGGATGCCGACAAAGAAAACAGGTCTGTAAACATAATTCTAATAAAATCTTTGTTAAATATTACTAATTGTGGATTCATTTTACAGAAAAAAGCGTGTATCCATAAACGTTTTGTCCTCTTATTACCTATTACAAATTGTAATACAGAATTTCCCATGCGCATTGCTGCCATAATTTTTTTCAACCTAAGTAAACGTCCCATACGGATGCATCTGATAGTTATCTATTTGGAGAATTTATCTACTGCTACTAAATATGTTTTGTGTTCATTAAAATTAATATCCAAATGTACGTATTGCCCCTGGTTGTGTTGGTACGTCTGATTATTTTAATGGTTCTCTTGTGGGATTCCGTTCGTATTTGCCGTAAAGACAAGCTGTGCACTTTTTGTTGCATGCCTTACATTGTTGTTTTATGTTCGGCCAGTAGTATAGTTCTAATAGTTCTTTTGCACTATTTTTGAATCCCCTGTGTGCTCGCTCGTGTGTTTGTTTAACTAATTCTAACTGCCTATCTGGTTGTGTTATGTCTTCGAGTTTATTTGGTGTATATACGAATTTTATATCTGTGAACGTGTTTTTTATAATTTGTCCTCAGCTGTTGTATGTATTGCTGCGTTTTTTTTCGGCTGCAAAAACCTTTTTAATTCGGATATCAGATAATTTAATTCGGATTTCATAATAATTTACTTTGAAATATAATACGCGAACTAGTCTCATTCTTTTGTCTGTTTGGTATCAATTCTATTTGGATGGATTTAGCGGTTTGCATACTGCCTTGATTAGGTCGTTGTATGAACTATCAAATGAGTGTACAGTACCTATAGAAGATGAGTTAATTATTTGTCGTCACAAGGCGTCAGCTACAACATTATGTGAGCCTGGTTTATACACGACTTTTGCTCCATAATATTCGATAATATTTTTCCATCTCTTTAGTTTATGATTCGGATTCTTATCCGATATGGCGTAAATAAGCGATTGATGGTCGGTATATATGGTTAAGTCGGCTATGCGGTATATGTAATTTCGTAATTTTTGTAGTGACCATATAATAGCGAGTAACTCTTTCTCGTTGGTATCTACTATAATTTGGTTCTGTGGTACTGAGTGTGCGTGATAAAAAATAAATTGGATTTTTATTTTGACTCAATACCGCTCCAATGGCTATATTGGAAGCGTCTGTAGTGAGTTCAAAAGCTTTCTCATAATTTGGCTGGTATAATTCCACCTGCTCCTTAAAGCAGTTTTTCAGTTTATTTATGGCTTCTATGGCCGTTTGATCTAAACAAATTTTTGTGTTCTTACTTTTATTTTTTCCGATATGAGAATTATCTCCTTTAAGGTGTAAAGTTAAGGGTTAAGCCAGAACTGCATAGTTTTTAACGAATTTTCTATAGTATCCAGTAAGCCCTAAGAATCCTCTAAGGTCTGTGATGGTTTCTGGTATTGGGTAATTTTCTATAGTTTTTATGAACTCATATTTACCTCCATTCACACAAAACGCTGTTTTCTCTCTGCCACTTTCTTTTATCTTATATTAATTTGATGAAACCCGGAGTCCAAATCAAGTGTAGTGAAAAATTTGGCTTTCCTTAAGTTTTGCAGCGTAATATTTATGTTTGGTTTACATATCTGTCTGTGATCGTATGTTCGTTTAATTTCCTAAATTCTATAACCATACATCTTTTGGATTTTCCGCTCTCATCTATACCTTTCTTATGTACGGTTAACATGGGTGAATTGTATGGCCTGTAGTTTTTTGTATTATTCCCTTTTTCAATACTTTGTCAATTTCCTTATTTACGAATTCTACGTCATTTATATAACTTATATATTGTTTGGTCCATATAGGATCCTTTGTATCTGTCCGTATGCTAGCTTCAATCCTTGAAGTGAAGGGTAACGGTCCTACGACATTATTGCCCTTCATTAACCTACCGATTTCTGCTTATACGTGTCTATCCCTATAGAGTAATTTGCATAATTTTTTTTCACTAATTTCCGACTTTCTTAACACCTCCAATGTCATCTTGTTCAAATTTATAAATGCGTCCAATTTCCTTATTCCGTTCCAACCTAGTATCAGATCAACAAACATTTATCTCATGTACCTCAAAAAAATCTTAATCTTCATTCATAAACTTAATAGTTTGTTTCGTATTAATTACAGAATTACCATGCATTGATATCACTTGGAATGGTTTTATGTTTTTGGTTGTATTAAATTTTAAAGTTTTCTTAACATAGTTATGGGTTGCACCTGTATCTACTTAAACATTGAAATTTACTTTCCCATCATTCACTACTATACTGGGCAACCCGTTTATAAGTTTAAATATTTAATTACTAAATGATTTTGTCTACCTCTCACTACAATTGTGCTGGAGTTGTCTTCTACGGATGTTAAGTTGTTGCTCCGCTTGAATTTTTTGGTTGTTGGTATTGGTTGGTGAACTGGCCACTGTTACCTCGTGGTCTTTTCCAATTTTATTGTCGTAGTAGTGGTTTTGATGCTGAGTTGGTTGCCTGAATGTTGTGTTTCCAGACGTTGTGTCCATGGGTTCTGGTTTTGGTAATTGTGATGGCGGCTGTTTATAGCTGTATTTCTGCTGATACATGGGACGTCTCTGGTGATGTTGTTTATCATAGTAGTATTTATTGTTGGTCGGATGAATGTTCTGTTGCGCATAGTCTAGACGTAAATTTCGATGTTTGTCATCGTGCTCTATGGTACGGGCTACTGCAAATGCTTTCTCTAAATCGCTTATAGAATTTCCTTACAGAGTGGAACGAATATATGAGTTATTTACTCCATCCTTAAACACTCTTACCGCTTCTTATGTTGCCTCATCAGTCATTACTTTGGTCACTTCTTGGCTATGACCAGACATAGATATTTTTGTCGTGATTAGCGTCAAGGCTCTATTAACGTTGTCAAGGAATTCACTTAAATTGTGTTTACTTTGTGTGAGTCTCTTCACCTCGACCTGCAACACATATAAAGGTCGTTGATCAGCATAGGTATAGTCCAATCTATTCCTGATTGCATCAAAATTAAATCAAAATTAAATATTGTGTTATGGTTGGTCAACACGTCAGCTGCTGCACCTTGTATTTTAGTTTTTATAATTGATAGAGCTTCTACGTTTCTGTTGGAATTCCTATGATTACTAATTCCATCCATAAGTCTAGACACATCTTCCCTCCATAAGCGGTATTTGGAAATGTTGCCGTCAAATACCGGTAGTGCTTTAAAAACGTCCAGGCTGATATCGGTTGGATTGGAATAAGTTATGTTGACTGGTTCCAATCGTTCTGCTGTTTGTGGAATCATTGCTGGGCTCTTAATATTCCATTTTCTGCTTGGATACTCTGAAGCATTACTTGCAAATTGGCCATCTGCTGAATCATGGTGTCGCTGAATCATGGTGGTTCCATAAAATTAAATTTCTTTGTGTATTAAGTTTATTACTTGTCTCCAAAGATTTATTCATCTGCTCCTTTCTATGAGAATAAGATTACTGTTTTTATTTTTTCAATAGAAGAAACACGAATAGTTTTTCTCCGTTTATTTCTTCTTTCACTGTACTTTCTCTTATTTTCCTCACAGCCTTTATTTTTTTTACATAATATTTTGTGTATTATGAAGGATTATGTAAGTATGTCCTTGCTGCGACAAGGATGACTATTTTTTGGTCCGCTCACTGGAGCATCAATGTATATGATACTCCTGGCAGGATCGCCAGTTAAAATATAAATATAATAATAATAAATATAAAAATTAATTTGTCGTGGCATTTTACATTCCAATGCCTGACTACGCTCCGCTATGTGAACTTCCTTATGTTAACTTTTCCAAGAAATAATAAAAAATTCTTAGCCGCATTTTGTTAGCATTTGACACAGAGAACGTTAATGTATACAAAGGTCTCACAGGCTACGGATAGTGTGAATTGTCAAAAATAAATTGAAACCGCGAAGACTTTTTCACCTCGCTCAACTCGACAGCGAGGAACTTCTTAACAGAGCTGATTACAGTGAATTATGTACAAGTACATTGGCTGTGCTCAGTTTTTGGATTCTGTATAAAATCAAATTGACAAATAGTCGACGGCATTTTGCAAGGAATTTGCTTGTGAATTTTTATGTTCCCTTGATAAACGTAATTCTATTCAATTTACATTTTCAAACAAGTTTAAATGTACAATCAAAGGATACATATATTTGAATTATATGCGCCAACATTTAAAATCAAAGTAACTTAAATGTTTGTTCATTTAATTTAAAAAGAAGATTTTAAACAAAATACATTAACGACGTCACATTTTCTTGTGTTCGTTTTAGAAAATTTAAAACTTCATACAAATTTGATGAAACTTTTTACTAATTTTTCGAGGCGAAATTAATTTTAGGCGAGAATTCATGGATCATACAAGTGTTGCTCAATATACATATGTATACTATACATATGGATATTATGTTAGTTGTGTTTGTGCAAAAGTACAATTGCATTTTCAAGTCTTATAGTGTTACATAGTATGTGCATACGCACTGCAGCAAACATGACCTATCTCACGAGCATCACCTTATCATATTTCATGCAATAATTAGGGAGTAAATATCCTAATGATCAAATTCCTGCGTAACAAATGCATATACCTATTTTGCATATGCATGTACATATTTGTATGTGCTTATGCACACTTGATGCCCTAGCCTATGTACGTACATATTTGTGTTCTGAACTTCCAGCAAAACAATGCTCATTAATATATACATATGCATGTACATACAACTGCACACACGGGCCATTCACTTTATTCCTGTAAATGCGTATGTCGTTCAAAGCAAAAAATTCTATGCCTAGTGACTACAAGAACAAAATGCATTAATAGGCGCAGCCGTAACGGCTATCATTCTAGTTGACATAGTGCTGATTAGTCTGAAATAGTCGCGGCTGCTCCGAACAGTTTCAACTATTGTACTGTAAGTTTTTAATTCGAATATTGAATTTTCTTTTTTAAAAAAGGGTCGGAGCTAAATCACCGGTTTATTTGGATTCCAGATTAAGACTAAAAATCTATTTTTACAATTCTATTAATTATAATTAGTGTACAATCTTAATGCAAGTATTGCATTTTTTATTCTTTGGAAAGAATTGCTCAATTAGTGCTTGCAGGTCATTGTTCTGTTATTTGCATTTCCGGCACGCTTTAGAATTAAATTGCTTACCTAATGTCTACGACTTGTTTGTGTTATTATATAAAACAATTAAGCAAAAAATAGCAAAAGCAAAAAAAAAAAAAACCAAAACTCATCGTCAAACTCAATCAATGTTCATTGATAAATTCGAACTCATAGTTCTAAGAGCAAAGTATTTTCATTCATAAAACGAGCCGCCCATATGCCAATTTTCTCGAACATTCGAAAATAGTCAATATTGGAACATTTCGCGTAGAATTACACTGTGCAACAAATTCAAGTTAGCAAAAATTAGGTCCATTCTGAGAGTGGCGGGTGAAAATAGATTCGAAATTAGAAGACCCGTATCGCGCCGTTTTTTTATGTTAGTTCGAATTTTTTTTTAATCGGCCTTCGAAGTTCGAAATCGGAGCAAAATTGTTTATATGGTTTTTTGGCTATAACTCGTCGACTAATTGATATTTTTTCAATCTGTAAAAGCCAAATTATTGCTAGAGACCTGTGCAACAATTACAAGTTTTGAAAAAATTGATTTCGAAAATTTTTGTGGTACTTATGAAACAATATACTGAAAATCGGCATTTGACTGCAAACTTCGAAGGCCGATTAAAAAAAAATTCGGACAACATAAAAAAACGGCGCGATACGGGTCTTCTAATTTCGCCTCTATTTTCACCCGCCACTCTCAGAATGGACCTAATTTTTGCTAACCTGAATTTGTTCCACAGTGTTATTTGCCAATATTTGGTAAATCTTCAATTTTTGTCAAGTCGAGTGCCTGTGGCTCCGTACATATGTATGCAGCAATATACGTATGAAAATATGTCTTCTAAATGCTCTACTCGTACAACCGCAGCTGCTGTGAGTCAAGTGCGCGCATGAGCATACAGTAAGTTGTAGAAAACAACACAAGTAATATAGCTTATAAAAATATTGTGTCGGACATTTCAATACTAAGAGAACATTTCGAAACAATTATTTTAAGTTCTCTGATAGTAGGTAAATAGTTAATTAATATATTACTTTACGTATGTAGTTCTTCAATTGCTAAAAAATGCACAAAAACATATGCATATACCTGCAAGTTTAGAAACTTACTCGGAAATCAGAGTACTTCAAGGTTACTGTACATTCAATGCTATGCCTATGAATGTGCGCTGGATTTCTTGAGAAGTTTAAGGGAATCGTAATATTTTTTGCTGTGGCAACTGCACAAACATACACACAGGATATACATATGCGCATATGGATATAAATTTACAAATTTAAATTTGCATATACCATCTTCCTGTGTGCCTGGAAATGAAGCGTTTCCTATAAAGGATTTTGATTTGGTTGAAGGGAACTCAACAAAGTTTTACAGAGCACCAGACCGACAGACATAATCTTCTATCTTCTTCTTCTTAATTGGCGCTATAACCGCTTACGCGATTTTGGCCGAGTTTAACAAAGCGCGCCAGTCGTTTCTTTCTCGTGCTAACCGGCGCCAGTTGGTCACACCAAGTGAAGTCAAGTCCTTCTCCACCTGATCTTTCCAACGCAGAGGAGGCCTTCCTCTTCCTCTGCTACCACCAGCTGGTACCGCATCGAATACTTTCAAAGCCGGAGCGTTTGTATCCATTCGGACGACATGACCCAGCCAACGTAGCCGCTGGATCTTTATTCGCTGCGCTATGTCTATGTCGTCGTAAAGCTCATACAGCTCATCTTTCCATCGTCTGCAATATTCGCCGTTGCCAACGTGCAAAGGTCCAAAAACCTTACGAAAAATCTTTCTCTCGAGCACTCCAAGCGTCGCTTCATCGGATGTTGTCATCGTCCAAGCATCTGCGTCATACGCTAGTACGGGCATGAAGAGACCCTTGTAGAGTGTTAGTTTTGTTCGTCGACAGAGGACTTTACTACTCATTTGCCTACTTAGTCCAAAGTAGCACTTGTTGGCAAGAGAGATTCTACGTTTGATTTCAAGGCTGACATGGTTATCGGTGTTAATTCTGGTTCCTAAATAAACGAAGTCTTTTACAACCTCGAAATTATAACTGTCAACAGTGACGTGGGTGCCGATACGCGAGTGCGCCAACTGTTTGTTTGAAGACAGGAGGTACTTCGTTTTGTCCTCGTCCACCACCAGACCCATTCGCTTTGCCTCTTTATCCAGTTTGGAGAAGGCATAACTAACAGCGCAGTTGTTAAGGCCGATGATGTCAATATCATCGGCATACGCCAGCAATTGTACGCTCTTGTAAAAAATTGTGCCTCAGCGATTAAGTTCTGCGGGTCGTACGATGCTCTCCAACATTAGGTTAAAGAAGTCACACGACAGCGAGTCACCCTGTCTGAAACCTCGTTTGGTATCAAACGGCTCAGAGAGGTCCTTCCCAATTCTGACGGCGCTGCTGGTGTTGAGCAACGTCATCTTACATAGCCGTATTAGTTTTGCGGGGATACCAAATTCAGACATCGCGGCATACAGGTAACTCCTTTTCGTACTGTCGAATGCAGCTTTGAAATCGACGAAAAGATGGTGTGTGTCGATTCTCCTTTCATGGGTCTTTTCCAAGATTTGGCGTATTGTGAATATTTGGTCGATGGTAGACTTTCCAGGTCTGAAGCCACACTGATAAGGTCCAATCAGTTGGTTGACGGTGGGCCGCGGTAATTGGCACAAATTGCAGCATCGCCCTTCTTATGGATTGGGCAGAGCACACTTAAATTCCAATCGGCAGGCATGCTTTCATCCGACCATATTTTGCATAGGAGCTGATGCATGCACCTTACCAGCTCCTCGCCGCCATGTTTGAATAGCTCAGCCGGCAGCTGTCACTGTTTAATAGGTTCGAGAAGTGTTCCCTCCATAATTTAAGATTGTTCTGTACGTCAGTCACCAGTTCGCCGTCTTTGATCTTACAGGAAAATGCTCCGGTCTTAAAACCTTCTGTAAGCCGCCGAACTTTCTGGTAGAATTTTCGGGCGTTGTTCCTATTGGACAGCATCTCAAGCTCCTCGCACTCACGTATTTCGGCCTCTCGTTTCTTCTGTCGGATAATACGTCTCTCTTCCTTTTTCAGCTCTCTGTAGCGGTCCCACATGGCTCGCGTTGCGCCCGATCGCAGCGTGGCTCTACAGGCGGCATCCTTTCTTTCTGCGGCAGCATGACATTCTTCGTCGTAGCAATTGTTTTTTCGGGCTCGCCGGAATCCGATTTCTTCTTCAGCGGCGGTACGTAGAGATCGAGAAATGTTGCTCCATTGTTCGTGCATGCCGGTTTGTTGGGCAGTGCTCTCTGAGAGCAGGAGTGAGAGTCGAGGGGCGAATCTTCTGGCTGTCTGTTGTGATTGCAGCTTTTCGATGTCGAACATTCTTTGCGTAGGTAGATGCACGTTTTTTGCTGCGCAGAGGCGTGTGGGCAGTTTGGCTGCAACAAGGTAATGATCCGAGTCGATGTTGGGATCTCGGATCGTACGTACATCTAATACACTAGAAGCGTGTCTTCCATCTATCACAACATGATCGATCTGGTTTCGTGTTTTTCGATCAGGAGACAGCCAGGTGGCTTGGTGAATTTTCTTATGCTGGAATCTGGTGCTACAGACTACCGTGTTTCGGGCCCCGGCCAAGTCTATCAGCCGCTGTCCGTTACCGGATGTTTCGTTGTGCAGGCTGAATTTTCCGACTGTGGGACCAAAAATTCCCTCCTTGCCCACCCTGGCGTTGAAGTCGCCAAGCACGATTTTTATGTCGTGACGGGGGCAGCGCTCATAGGAACGTTCCAAGCGCTCATAGAAGGAATCTCTGGATATGTTTAAATCGCGATATGTTAAAAAATCGCACTTTGATGCGGATTATTGCGAGACGCTCGTCCACCGGAGTGAACGACAGTACTTGGCGACGAAGTCTCTCTCCGACAACAAATCCAATACCGAATTTGCACTCCTTTACATGGCAGCTGTAGTAGACGTCACAAGGTCCTACGCTTTTCTTGTCTTGTCCCGTCCATCGCATCTCTTGTATGTCAGTGATGTCAGCCTTTACTCTCACGAGGACATCAACCAGCCGGGCAGAGGCACCTTCCCCATTGAGGGACCGGACATTCCAGGTGCATGTCCTTAAATCGTAATCCTTATTTCGTTTGCAGTGGTCGTCATCAGTATAGGGAGGTCTCATCCGAGTCTTTTTTAAGCTTTTCATTGGGAGGGATTTTTAAGTGGCGGGTCCCAAACCTAACGCACAACCAGCTATGCTGGAATGTTTCGCCTTCTCACGTTAGCTCACTCCCGAACGGGTGTTCGGAAGCTACCCAGAGGATACGTGGGCTAATCCCGGCCGTTGTGAGCTGCTTGAACCATATGCAGAAGAATCGTCCTGGCCATTCCCAAGTGAATGGCGATCAGTAACTTTCCCCACTTGCGTGGACTTCTACACATGGGACCATCCTCCTTCTTCTATCTATATGTATAAAAATTCAGCCGTTTTTCGCGTTGTGATGAACTTTACGGAGAATGGCTCAACCGATTTTAACCAAATTTTTAGGCTTTGCTTGGACTATTCAGTAGATGGTTCGTGTTTTTAAATCTTAAGAATCGGACACCAGGGTCTCGAGAAATAGGCCAAAACGTGGAACCGAGTAACCGTAGGATGTGTTTGTACAATATAGGTAGCAAATGGAAGCTGTTGATGATTTCTATAGTATAGAGTATTTTTCATACCGTTCCGTGACTAAGGTCTCGGGATATAGGCCAAAACGTGGACCCGAGTAACCCTGGGATGTCTTTGTACAATATGGGTAGTAAATGGAAGCTGCTGATGATTGCTATAGTATAGAGTATTTTTCATACCGTTCCGTGACTAGGGTCTCGAGATATAGGACCCGGGTAACCCTAGGATGTGTTTGTACAATATGGAAATCATGCATGACTTAATCTATGTCAACAAAGAGATCGTACTAGGTCACGTTCTCAAAATCGGCCAATAAATATCAATTCTGTAAAATTGAATGGTGCAGCATTTCAATATAATCCCCAACTTGATTATTCATCTCACAAATACGGTGTCATTGGAAGTATGGATAAAATTTGCGGATTTTGTCAAGCACTGAAATTCAAAACTGAAACACCAGGCATGTGTTGCGCTGCAGGAAAAGTTCGTTTACCAGACATACAATATCCGCCCGAAACATTAGTTACATTATAAGATTGTCATCTGATAATCATAAAAATAAAATCGTAGAAGATACAATCAACCAACTTCAAGCAACGAGGTTGCAATTGTTATATCTGGAGATGAATTTCAACCAAGAGAAATTGTTCTGCAAAGAAGAAATGATACACTGCAACGTGTTAATGAAACGCATCGAAAATATGATGCATTACAATGTCCTCTTATGTTCTGTCGTGGTGAAGATGGTTATTCGATTGATATAAAACAAATAAATCCAGCAAATGGTCAAGAAACAAATAAAACTGTAAGCGCAATGAATTATTATGCATACAGAATCATGATAAGAGAAAATCAAGAGAATCACATATCATTTCATCAGTATATTGTTGACATGTATGCGAAAATAGAAACAGAACGATTGAATTACATTAGATTCAACCAAAGAAAATTACGCTGTGACGAATACATACATTTACGAGATGCAATTAACAACAATACCAACGTTAATAACATTGGTCAAATGGTAATATTAAATTCATCGTATACAGGCAGTCCGAGGCATATGCATGAATACGCCCAAGATGCAATGTGTTATGTCAGAAATTATGGTCGACCCGACTTATTCATAACTTTCACATCCAATCCGAAATGGGATGATATTACGAATCATTTATATACAGGGCAATCAGCTACTGATAGGCATGACATTACTGCAAGACCGTTTAGACGAAAGCTACAGCCTCTAATGGATTTCATTGTAAAACATAAAGTTTACGGAGATGTACAATGTTTCATGTATTCTGTGGAATGGCAAAAAAGAGGCTTGCCTCATGCGCATATTTTGATTTGGTTAAAACAAAAGCTAACCACAGATACAATTGATCATATTATATGTGCTGAAATTCCAAATATCAATGAAGATCCAGAATTACATACTACTGTAACCAAAAACATGATTCATGGACCGTGTGGTACGTTAAATCAAAATTCTCCATGTATGGTTGATGGTAAATGTTCAAAAAACTACCCAAGGCAATTAATTACTGAAACAATGACTGGAAATGATGGATATCCATTGTACCGTAGAAGATCACCAGAAGATAATGGAAAAACAGTCACTGTGAAAATAAATAATCAAGATGTGGAGATCGATAACCGTTGGATAGTTCCGTATTCCAAATTATTATCGAAAACATTTAACGCACATATAAATGTTGAATATTGTAACTCCGTAAAATTCATCAAATACATATGCAAATATATCAATAAAGAAAGTGACATGGTAGTATTTAGAGTGGTAAATCGAAATGATGGAATTACTAATTACCAAATGGGAAGATACTTTAGTAGCAACGAAGCAGTTTGGAGAATATTATCATTTTCGATTCATGATCGCCATCCAGCTGTTATTCATTTGTCAGTCCATTTAGAAAATGAACAAAGTTTTTATTTCACTGAAAATACTGCTCAACAAATTGACGAACGACCACCAGCAACAACATTAACTACATTTTTCAACTTATGTGAAACAGATTCATTTGCAAGAACATTGCTTTATTCAAATGTTCCTAAATATTATACTTGGAATGCATCATCAGGGTCCTGGGTACGAAGGCAAGGAGGAATACCTGTAGAGGGATATTCAGGTGTTCGTTTGGGTGATGCAATCGGACGACTTTACACTGTGCATCCAAGTAAAGTGGAATGTTTCTATTTACGTTTACTCTTAGTTGATATTCCCGGCCCAAGATTATTCGAAAGTTTGAAACGAGTTAATGGTCATCTTTGTTGTACTTATCAGCAAGCATGCAAAGAATTGAATTTGCTTGAAAATGATAATCAGTGCAACAAGTTCTCCACACCAAATAAGAACACTATTTGCCATCATTATTGCTACATGATTCCCAGCAAATCCAAAAGAATTGTGGAGTACTTACCAAGAATACATGACAGAAGATATCCTACATCAAGTACGCCGCATTACTGCAAATCCAAATTTGAATTATACAGATGAATTATATAATGAGGCATTAATTAAAATCGAAGACTTTAGCCTGATGATTGCAAATAAAACTCTGAGTGAGTTAGGTATGATCGCACCAAATCGTCCGATGCATGATGCATACAATGCAGAATTAAGACGTGAAAAAGAATATGATCGAAATGATCTGAACAAATTTGTAACAACAAACCTACCAAAATTAAACACAGAACAAAGGCAGGCATATGACACAATTATAAACAATGTTGCAAATGAAAGAGGAGGAATATTCTTCTTAGATGCACCAGGTGGGACTGGAAAAACGTTTTTGTTGTCGTTAATCTTGGCCACCATTCGATCACAGAATAATATTGCATTGGCTTTGGCATTATCTAGAATAGCGGCAACTTTATTGGACGGCGGTCGCACTGCACATTCTGCATTAAAGCTACCATTAAATATGCAAGTAAATAAAGAACCAACTTGCAACATTTCTAAAAATTCAGGAATGGGAAAGGTTTTACAAACATGTAAAATTATTGTATGGGATGAATGTACGATGGCTCATAAAAAATCACTGGTAGCCTTAAATAGAACACTGAAAGATTTTCGAAATAACACAAACATATTTTGTGGTGCACTAATTCTATTGGCCGGTGATTTTCGACAAACTTTGCCTGTTATTCCCAAATCAATAGCAGCTGATGAATTGGGAGCGTGCCTTATATTTTCTAATCTGTGGAGATATGTTCAAAAATTCAAGTTAACTACTAATGTTCGTGTGCAGTTACAGAATGATCCAACAGCTGCTGAATTTTCCGAACATTTGTTGCAAATTGGAAATGGACGAAAGCCAATTGATAAGAATACAGGCATGATCACACTTCCAACTAATTTTTGTACCGTAACAGAATCAAGAGTACAACATCGTTTGCAATTGAAAGTCGGCGCAGTGATCATTATGTTGCGAAACATCAATCAGCCGAAACTATGCAATGGGACAAGATTAGCGGTGAAACGGACAATGAACAATGTAATTGAAGCAACAATTTTAAATGGCAAATTTAAAGGTGAAGATGTTTTGATTCCGCGCATTCCAATGATTTCAACAGATTTGCCTTTTGATTTTAAGCGACTTGAATTTCCCGTTCGCCTTGCTCTTGCTATTACAATCAATAAGTCTCAAAGTCAAACACTTCAATTATGTGGAATTGACCTAACTTATCCATGCTTTGGACATGGGCAACTGTATGTAGGATTTTCTCGAGTAGGGGAACCATCGTTACTTTATATTTATACACCGCATGAAAATAAAACCAAAAATTTTGTGTATCAGAAGGATTTAGAATAAGATGTTAGTTTACAATCATTAGAGTAAGTCACTAAAATAAATAAAACATTGTTATTAGAATAAGTCACAAAATAATGGCCGAGCATGAACTAAATGATGAAACAAAAAAAAAAAAAGAACACTTTTCATTTATATTTTTCTTTCATCCAGCGAAGCGGGTGAGGGTCCGCTAGTATATGTATATAATTTTGGATGATTTGGAAAATATTTACATACATAGCCATATGAAAAAGCTACCTAACATTCTTTGCTTCTAATCACCAACAAATTCTTATCGGCTGCTGCTAAATTTACATAATTCAGTCCCCTACTGTTAACTTTTGGTCAAAAATTGGTCTGTGGTGATTAGTCTTCGCGAAACGAGTACCCCTCGAAATTCCATACGTTCCTGTCATTCAGACCTCTCTATACATTACCGTTCTCTGTTTGACATTTATTCTGCTCATTCGTTCCTAAGCCGTCTTTATGAATTTATGTTCTCTGGTTAGACTTCATATTTGATAATTCACACTATTCGTAGCCCGTGAGACTTCTCTTTACATTAACGTTCTCTGCTTTCACATTCGTTGGTTTGTTTGTTGAACTGCTTTACTTCTTGCAGAGAACGTTAATGTATAGAGAAGTCTCACGATCTACGAATAGTATGAATTGTCACAAATGAAGTGAAATCGCGAAGACTTTTTCAGCTCGTTCAACTCGACAACGGGGAACTTCTTAACAGAGCTCTTTACGAAACGTGCGTCAGCTGTTTAAACCAACTGTTTAAAAAGCAAATAGCTAAAAATCACCCGTTAGTTGCCATAGCGCTGAACAGTTTGAAATACGCGCGGCGGCGCCGAACAGTTTCAACTATTATACTGTACACCAAAAACTCATCATCAAAAAGTTCATTGATAAATTCGATCTCATTGTTCTAAGAACAAAGTACTTTCATTCATAAAACGAGCCAATTTTTACGACCATTCGAAAGTAGTCAATACTGGAATATTTCTTACAGAAATATTTGTCAATATGTGGTAAATCTTGATTTTTTGTCATGTCGAATGGTCGCGGCTCGTATACTATACACGTTTGCACCCATATATGTATGTAAATATGGTATGTCTTCTAAATACTCGACAACCGCAGCTGCTGTGCGTTAAGTGCGCGCATGAGTATACAGTAAGTTGCAGAAAACAACATAAGTAGCTTATAAAAAAGTTCTGTGTCGAACATTTCAATACTAGGACAAAATTTCGACACAATTATTTTATGTTCCCTGATAGTAGGTAAATAGTTAATTAGTATATTACTTTACGTATGTATGTAGTTCTTCAATTGATAAAAAGTTCACTAAACATATGTATATATCTGCAAAGTTAGAAACTTACTCTGAAATCAGAGTATTTGAAGATTACTGTACATTCAATGCTGTACCTATGAATGTGCGCCGGGCCTATGAATGCGCGCTGGATTTCTTGAAAAGTTTTACCCTAATATTTTTTGCTGTGGTAAGTGCTCATACATACACACAGCATATATATATGTGCATATGAATATAAATTCACAAATTTAAATTTTCATATGCCATCTTGCTGTGTGCCTGGTAATGAAACGTTTTCTAAAGAGGATTTTGATTTGTCGGCCGTATCTCCCCTCATATGCAGTGTTTTTGAAAAACATTAAAAAAAAAATTTTTTTTTCTGGCAGCCCTAGATGTCGCCCAATTACATTTTTCTTCATATCTTCGGCATTTATTGTCGGATTTTAAAGTGTGAGACATCAATTTTTTTGTCTCAAAGAGGAGGTTTTTCTCAAGAAAGTTCATTGAGCTCATGCGTTTCGTTGTGGTACTTACCCACGATATCTTAGTTTCTACCACCCTAATGTAACAACCGAATGTCAGTTAATTGAAGACCGTAAAAAATTATAAATCTTTTGCGAAAAAAGTATTTCGATTCAATTAGTAGAACCAGAAATATAAACAATTTATTTTTAGTCTAAAGCCATACAAGAAAAAGTAAATTTTATTTATTTTCCTCGCTCGCGAAACAGTTAGTGATAAATAAAAAATGTTCAACTACTGTTTTGCAATTGTTTCTACACGAAGTCGCTCGTGTAAGTAATGACAATAATTTTGAACTCAGAATAATTAAAATCGGTTCATTTTTCACCAAGTTATGAGCATTTAAAAAAAAATTTTGTTATATAATTAAAAAAAATCGACTTTTAGCCGAAAAACAAAATTGCCGATAAATCTTGAAAAAAATTTTTTCGGGCGAACAAAAAAATACGTGTCTCACTATTTTGACCAGAGAGCAACATATTTGAGGTACATCGAAATCGAAGAACATGACCCGAATAGCCCGGTTGAATTGAAATGGAAAGCATCCACTACAAAAAATAATAATGTAGTGCCGCTGACGATACGACCCATGTGGGAAGGCCCTAATATGGAAAGTAACATCTTGTATAGGAAGAATTTGCACTTTTTAATAAGAATAGATTTACTCAACTATTTAAATGCAAAAATATGTATTGAAGAAAAAAGAATAATATCAAATCAGACGGAAAGAGAATTTTTAACTATCCCCTATAATCATAATGCAATTTATGAGCTAGAAGCAAAAGATAATGAAGTTAGCAGAGTCTGTACCGATCATTCACATTCCGAACGATGGTGATACCAAACAGGCTTTATTGACTTACAAATAAGAGAGCAGGTAATAATTAAAGAAAGCGACATGGTAGTACATATAATTGGCATCTAACGAATAGTTAAAATGGCAATACATTTACTATTTAATCAAACTTGTAATGGAATAGCATAAATGGTAACTATTTAATAAAATATAGCACATGTTCATTCAAGACTAAAGATTATTATTTCGAATTATATCGAGAACATAGAAACAAAAACTGTAAGAGTAAGATATGGAGACATGTGAAAATTTAAAATAAATTACGTTGGATCACATAATAGAAGGCAATAAATCAAATGTAACCAGCATTTTCAATTTGGAATTCCAAGTAAAGTATCGTATGTGAGCAAAATCGTGAGCATAACTGTTATTTTAAATGAACGAATTCAGGAGAAATTGAATCAAAAGGGGATAGAAGTTACATATAGGAGTATAAGTATGATTCATGGCAATTGATAAAATCAAGATGACTTGATTAAATTCTTTTGACCTAGATTAACAAGAAATTTCGCAATATTAATTGAAGACAGTTGATGCAATAATTAATAGTAAGCGAAACCTATGTACTTTAAGTATTGAGCAATAAATATTGTCAGCGCAACAGATACGAGGTGTGTTCAAAAAGTATCGCGAATTTTGAATTTTCGCGGGACATTTTGAATGTTCAGTTAATTGTTGATAGCAGCTTTGCTTTCAAGACGAGCCGAAGTCTTCGATTTTTACCAATTCAAAAAGATGGATCAAAGAACCTGTATCAAATTTTGTGTGAAATGTTCTCAGAAGGCCGAGAAGATGTTAACGACGAAAATCGTGCTGGACGCCCGAGCACTTCAACAACAGACGAAAAAATTGATGGAGTGAAGAAAATGGTATTGGCCAATCCTCAAATCACCGTTAGAGAAGTTGTTGAGGACCTAGACATATCGATTGGCTCATGCCATTCGATTTTTTTCAATAATTTGGGCATAAGACGAGTCGATGCAAAATTCTTACCAAAACTGCTCAATTTCGACCAAAAGCAGCATCGCATGAACATTGCTAATGAGATGTTGGACTCTGTCCGCGACGACCCAAATTTGCTGCAGAGGGTTATAACTGCTGACGAATCGTGGGTTTATGGTTATGACGTGGAAACCAAAGCTCAATCATCTCAATGGAAGCTGCCGCACGAACCAGGACCGAAAAATGCGCGCCAAGTTCGTTCGAATGTAAAAGTTTTGCTTACCGTTTTCTTCGATTGCGGGGGCGTTGTGCATAATGAGTTCTTGCCACAGGGTAAAATGGTCAATGAAGAATTATCTGCAAGTTATGCGCAATTTGCGAGAAGCAGTCCGCCAGAAACGCTGCAAGTATTGCGCAACGTCATCTTGCAAAGCCGTACTAGTTTTGCGGGGATACCAACTTCTTTTCGTACTGTCTTCTACGCCATTGTTAAAAAGATGGTGTGTAACGATTTTCTTTTCATGGGTCTTTTCCAATACTTGGCATTTTGTGCATATCTGATCGATTGTGGATTCTTCAAGTCTAAAGCCACCCAATCAGTTGGTTGATGGTGAGCTTCAGTCTTTCACACAATGCGCTCGCTTGAATCTTATACGCGATATTTAAAAGACTAAAACCGCGGTAATTGACACTGATTGCAGTATCAATCTTCTTGTAGATTAGGCAGAGCACACTTAAATTCCAATCGGCAGTTATGCTTTCATCCGACCATATTTTGCATAGGAGCTGATGCATGCACCTTACTAGCTCCTCGCGGCCGTGTTTGAATAACTCAGACGTCAGTCCGTCGGCTCCCGCGGCTTTGTTGATCTTTAGCCGCAGTATGGCTATTATCAAAACGCCATGATCTGATCTGGAACGGCAGTCCCGTCGCCAACAATTTGGGTACAGGGATCTTCACGTTCTCTGTGACATGCGCAGTTGTCACTATTTAGTAGGTTCGAGAAATGTTCCCTGCATAACTCAAGCACGCTTTGGGTGTCAGTCACCAGATCGCCATCTTTTTTCTTATAGGAAAACGCCCCGGTATTGAAACCTTCTGTAAGACGCCCAACTTTCTCGTAGAATTTTCGGGCATTTTTCCTGTTGGCCAGCATCTCAAGCTCCCCGCGTCACTTTGAATAAATAAAATATACAGGGAATTCAGTGATCTCTAATTCATTTAAATAATGTAAAACCTCTTACGGATAAAACTCAAGTGAGTAAAGTCTATCTGAAAATTTCCACGCATACAAGGCATGTGCATTTTCCGTATTAGTAAATAAATCATTTGTTTTAGTATCGTATGTAAATGAAAAAAAAGAAATGGATTATCATATGATAGACGAGTTTCAATGATAATTGGGTGATAGATCCGGCACTTATTTTGCTATGTAATGTTGCAGTGGCGATTGCTAGTACATGCCAAATTCTATTTACAAAAAGTGAAATGATTCAACGCGTTCTAGAGGATAGCTTTAAGATGTAGCAAAGTAGTTAAAGACTTGGAAGATAGTTAAGGACTTGCTTGACCTTTGAAAAAATATAAAAAATATATTAATTTTTTTGAACTAAATTTTATTTACAGTTCTTAGTTTAGTATAGTTCAATATGTTAATACTGGACTGACTGCCAACATATATGACAGTCGTATTTATACTTATACCTCATCTTACTGTTTTACGCACACGAGTTGCATATTAGTTTCTTTGTTTGCTGTTTAGGAAAAACATGTTTATCTTTTGTCATTCTTAAAATACATATGTTTATCTTTTGTTATTCTTAAAATATGGTACATATTTTAATCTTTTGTTATTCTTAAAATACATATGTTTATCTTTTGTTATTTTTAAAATACATATGTTTATCTTTTGTTATTCTTAGCATATGTTTACGTTGTCTTTGTGAATAACTTTTCTCTTAAATACAATGATTATTACTGATAGGATATTTGTAAATATTGTTGCGATAGGATTTTTAGTTCTTATTCAATATATTTGTTCGTACGAGGTGTTAATTTTTTGTCAATTAGTTACGTAGAATAAAAACGTGAATTCGTCAAATAAATATGCATCGTCGGTTCTAGCTAGAATATATTTCCTGTTAGTTATGGTTGTTATTTTGGTGTCTCCTTTGGCTTAAATTGCGACTATGATGACCATGGCTAGTAATATCAGGTAATTCATTGTCGTCTCCTGTAACTGTATAATTTTTTAAATTGTATTTGTGAATAACTTTTCCCTCTTTCAATAATTTGTCAATTTCCTTATTTAGGAATTCTACGTCATTTATATTACGTGTGTATTGTTTGGTCCATATAGGATCCTTTTTATCTGTCCGTATGCTAGCTTCAATCCTTGTAGTGAAAGGTTACGGTCCTATGACATTATTGTCCTTCATTAACCTATCGATTTCTGCTCTATGTGTGTATATCTCTATAGTGTATTTTGCATACTTTTTTTCACTAATTTCCGACTTTCTTAACATCTCCAATGTCATCTTGTTCAAATTGAGTATCAAATCAAATACATTTATCTCATCTACCTCAAAAAAATCTTAATCTTCATTCATAAACTTAATAGTTTGTTTAGTATTAATTATTGAATTACCATGCATTGATATCACTTGTAAAGGTTTTATATTTTTGGTTATACTAAATTTTTAAGTTTTCTTAACATAGTTATGGGTTGCACCTGTATCTACTAAAACATTATAATTTATTTTCCTATTATTCACTACTATACTGGGCAACCCGTTTATTAGTTTAAATACTTAATTACTAAATGGTTTTGTCTACCTCTCTCTACAATTGTGCTGGAGTTGTCTTCTACGGATGTTAAGTTGTTGTTCCGCTTGAATATTTGTTGTTGGTATTGATTGGTGAACTGGCCACTGTTACCTCGTGGTCTTTTCCAATTTTATTGTCGTAGTAGTTGTTTTGATGCTGAGTTGGTTGCCTGAATGTTGTGTTTCCAGACGTTGTGTCCATGGGTTCTGGTTTTGGTAATTGTGATGGCGGCTGTTTATAGCTGTATTTCTGCTGATACATGGGACGTCTCTGGTGATGTTGTTTATCATAGTAGTATTTATTGTTGGTCGGATGAATGTTCTGTTGCGCATAGTCTAGACGTAAATTTCGATGTTTGTCATCGTGCTCTATGGTACGGGCTACTGCAAATGCTTTCTCTAAATCGCTTATAGAATTTCCCTACAGAGTGGAACGAATATATGAGTTATTTACTCCATCCTTAAACACTCTTACCGCTTCTTATGTTGCCTCATCAGTCATTACTTTGGTCACTTCTTGGCTATGACCAGACATAGATATTTTTGTCGTGATTAGCGTCAAGGCTCTATTAACGTTGTCAAGGAATTCACTTAAATTGTGTTTACTTTGTGTGAGTCTCTTCACCTCGACCTGCAACACATATAAAGGTCGTTGATCAGCATAGGTATAGTCCAATCTATTCCTGATTGCATCAAAATTAAATCAAAATTAAATATTGTGTTATGGTTGGTCAACACGTCAGCTGCTGCACCTTGTATTTTAGTTTTTATAATTGATAGAGCTTCTACGTTTCTGTTGGAATTCCTATGATTACTAATTCCATCCATAAGTCTAGACACATCTTCCCTCCATAAGCGGTATTTGGAAATGTTGCCGTCAAATACCGGTAGTGCTTTAAAAACGTCCAGGCTGATATCGGTTGGATTGGAATAAGTTATGTTGACTGGTTCCAATCGTTCTGCTGTTTGTGGAATCATTGCTGGGCTCTTAATATTCCATTTTCTGCTTGGATACTCTGAAGCATTACTTGCAAATTGGCCATCTGCTGAATCATGGTGTCGCTGAATCATGGTGGTTCCATAAAATTAAATTTCTTTGTGTATTAAGTTTATTACGTGTCTCCAAAGATTTATTCATCTGCTCCTTTCTATGAGAATAAGATTACTGTTTTTATTTTTTCAATAGAAGAAACACGAATAGTTTTTCTCCGTTTATTTCTTCTTTCACTGTACTTTCTCTTATTTTCCTCACAGCCTTTATTTTTTTTACATAATATTTTGTGTATTATGAAGGATTATGTAAGTATGTCCTTGCTGCGACAAGGATGACTATTTTTTGGTCCGCTCACTGGAGCATCAATGTATATGATACTCCTGGCAGGATCGCCAGTTAAAGACTTGGAAGATAATAGGACTATGAATAAGTTCGTGCGGTTTTACAACAGATGGCGTAACTTGATTATTATTCCATCGATCCACATTTCCAAACATTCATTGGAGAGCTACTGTCGTAAGGCACAAACGTCAGTATAAGTTTTTTATTTGAAGCGTAAACAACAATATTTTTACCACACTTGAAAATGTCGAATTTCGTGCCAAATAATGTGTTTTTGCGGGGAATTCTTCTTCATTATTTTAATATGAAGAAAAAAGCAGCCGAAAGTCATCGTATCTTGGTGGAAGTTTATGGTGAGCATGCTCTATCTGAGCGAACGTGCCAGAAGTGGTTTGCACGCTTTAAAAGTGGTGATTTTGGCTTGGAAGACGAAGAACGCGAGGGTGCGCCGCCAAAGTTCATGGATACCGAATTGGAGGAATTGCTCGATCAAGATCCGGCTCAAACGCAAGAAGAGGTTGCAAAAACTTTGGGAGTTGATCAATCAACCATTTCCAAACGTTTAAAAGCCATGGGAATGATCCGAAAGGTAGGCCATTGGGTGCCGTATGAATTGAAGCCAAGAGACGTTGAACGCCGTTTTATGGCATGCGAACAACTGCTTCAACGGCACAAAAGAAAGGGTTTTTTGCATCGAATTGTGACTGGCGATGAAAAGTGGGTCCATTACGACAATCCAAAACGTCGGGCAACGTATGGATACCCTGGCCATGCTTCAACATCGACGTCGGCGCAGAATATTCATGGCCTGAAGGTTATGCTGTGTATCTGGTGGGACCAGCTGGGTGTTGTGTATTATGAGCTACTGAAACCGAATGAAACGATTACGGGGGATGTCTACCGACGACAATTGATGCGTTTGAGCCGAGCACTGCGAGAAAAACGGCCGCAATACGCCGATAGACACGACAAAGTTATTTTGCAACATGACAATGCTCGGCCACATGTTGCACAAGTGGTCAAAACATACTTAGAAACGCTCAAATGGGATGTCCTACCCCACCCGCCGTATAGTCCAGACCTTGCGCCATCCGATTACTATCTCTTCCGATCGATGCAACATGGCCTGGCTGACCAGCACTTCCGTAATTACGATGAAGTCAAAAAATGGATCGATTCGTGGATTGCGGCAAAACCGACCGAATTTTTCACAAAGGGAATCCGTGAATTGCCAGAAAGATGGGAAAAAGTAGTAGTAAGCGATGGACAATATTTTGAATATTAAATTTGTAACCATTTTACGTCAATAAAGTTTCAAATTTCGCACGAACTTATTCATAGTCCTATTAGTTAAGGACTCGTTTGGCCTTGAAAAAATATAAAAAATAATTTTTTTGAATTTAATTTTATGGTAGTTCTTAACAGTATGTTGATACTGGACTGACTGCCAACATATTTTACAGTCGTATTTATACTTATGTATACTGTTTTAGGTAGACAGACGACTTGTATATTAGTTTCTTTGTTCGCTGTTTAGGAAAAACATGTTTATCTCTTGTTATTCTTAAAGCACATATGTTTCTTTTGTGTTATTCTCAAAATACATATGTTTATCTTTTGTTATTCTTTAAAACCATATGTTTATCTTTCGTTTTTCTTAAAATATGTTTACCTTTTGTTATTCTTAAAATACATATGTCTATCTTTTATTTTTCTTAAAATATGTTTATCTTTTGTTATTCTTAAAATACATATGTTTACCTTTGGGTATTCTTAAAATATGTTTGGATTTGTTCAGCCGCTAATTATTATTTGTGAATGAAATCATTTCTTAACTAAGTCCGAACTGAAACCGCACATAAAAACCAGCATAGAGTATGCCTTTGCTATAGTTGTCTATGGCTTTGAAATGAATATCTGTAAGTCAAAACCACACCAAAGTTTGTAGCTTCTGAATTACCTGATTGAAACCCACCAATATGGTTGGAAGCGGGGAAAGGAGAACGGAAGGGCAACGTTATCTAAATCTTTTGGATATTGAGAGAGTCTGCGTTTTGTTGACATAGCAGCTTAGAAAATAATTTTTTTCGGTAATATTTTTAATAGCTTCCACAAAATGAAATGACCAACTTTACTCAATATTTTGACAGCTGGAAGTCATTAATAACTTTGATAACTGTTAAAGCATAACAGTTGGAAACACTCTCATTGCTATCCGGCCACCCTTTATAGGGGGTACTATTTAAAGAAATATGAGTACTGTGGTATTGCACTCCACTCCCATGATAAGGTTAACTTTGGGTTCGACTTTCATTTGGTATATACCAGTGATTCATACATATAAACATACTGTCACTTCAGACGCAATAACTCCCTTCTTTTCCTCAAAATGTTAGGAGATTTTGACAGCACATTAGGGATGGATCTACTTTTCTGCTACTTACAATTGTTAATAAATGGCTTAAACAATTTTGTTTTTAAAAGGCTAAGCTTACTTAAGAGTGGTTCTTTTAGTTTCTCGCTGAACGTTGCAACCATACACACCCATATGTAGATATGTTCGTAACTATTTCTTAACGTTTTGCTTTTACATACATTTATCGCTACTTCCGTGCGACATTATGATTCTATATCATATCACTTGTCCGTCCGGTGTTCCACTACTCGCCATATTTCGATACGAGTATACATATTCATTTACCTATAAATATTTGTATATAGTACATATATTTATACATATTTTTATCATTATCCTTTGTATACTTTCGTATGGTTTTCTGTTTTTGTTCTTAGCCGAGGAGCTCGTTTCGGTGGTAGTATTGATGGTGGTGACGTTAGCGTTGCCGCTAGAGCTTGCGCACACTAGAGGGTAGGAACGTTGGGTTCATAATGGGGTTGGTGTTTCTTACATTCGCTGGCAATACTTCAGTAGTCATTATTTCGGCATTCGCATTGTTCTTCGACCCGACCAGAGCGCATGCCAAATTGTCCGTTCTTTCAAAACTAAGTTGGATTTAGGTTGGAACTCGAAATTTATTTGCGGCTGCTAGTGGCGTAAAATGCGAAACCTTTTATAAAATACACGGATACACATCGTGAAACGGTTATAAAGTTTTTATCATCTTCGCTTTTGTTTTTTTTCTTTAGTGTTTATTAAATGAAATATTATCGTATTTAATTAAACAAGTGCAAAAACGAGACAACATACAAGTCATAAAATACGTGCTTGTGTATATTAGTGACCTTGTTTAGTAGACATAAAATATGTATATATATGTATGTATATATACGCTTATACAACTGTTCTCAGAAATTTCACAGAACGCAAGGAATGAGGAGTTTTTCTTTCTTAAAGGACGTGCAAGTATGCTGCTACAATTGATACAATATAATAAAAAAAACTTTTTCGCATCTCCGTCACCTGTATGGCGTTTCAATAAGTACAACTTTAGATCTACTATATTTACTTGTGTACGTATATATTTATATACTTATATTGTTAGCCCGATGCAGTGCCAACAAGAAAGGAGGCATATTTTTCTAATATAGGAAAAGGTACTTGTTTTACATGTGATGTTTTGTGTATATTATTACGGTTAATTTTGATACGAGCCCAGTGTTGCTGGAGCACAACAGCGCCATCAAAGTCGCTGTCATTGTCTACCTTACTGGCGTTACCGTCACGATATTGTTACTACAAATATGATGCTCTCTGCTGTCAATCACCGTAGTATGCAGTGCTGCTACCCACATTTCTAACTTTAGTTGTTTACTTCGCTCATAGGTTTGTTCGGTAATTGACGCTTATACACTTCACAAGCGCACACACATGCTAACGTATAATAACTTGAGGACTTACGCAGTTGGAAACATGTGAAATTCAGTGTTCTTGCACGTAATGAGTAATAGAAAGCGTCTCGTACTAACTACATAAATTCTGATCTGATTTTTAAAGGGAGTGTTAAGCACAAATTACAATTTGTTAACAAAGGAGAAATACAGGAAATAGTTATGCGTAGTTTGAAATGACTGAATTAAATTTTCTGAACTTTTGAAACAACGAAGGCGCGGTTAATATACTTAGTCTTGCCATAAATCCTGTGACAAATTTTACAATGCATACGCATTGCAGAAAAAAGTTCCGTTATTTTTTCTCTTGTTCGGATGCATTGTGTATTCGTAAATTATTCCTAGTTTCGTGTTAAATGTCGCTTGTTAACATTGCAGTGATTGCATTACATAAGTGTGGTAAAAGTGCAAGTCAGATTTAAGAATCCCTGAAAAAACTTAATATAATATTTCCAGAATGTTTGGTTCCCGCACTGTCAATAGTTTTTTCCAAACGTGTGAAGTGACAGACAGAAAAACAAGTGGCCGTCCTCGCGTGGTTCGAGAAAGAATACGCAGGAATCCCCTTAGAAAAAAGAAAATCATGTCCTGGGATATGAATGTATGGACCAGATCCATGTCAATACTAATTAGAGATGATCTCCACATGAAAGCCTTCCGTCGCTCAATTTGTCATCTTTTGACAACGCGCTTCAAGGAACTTAAACTCGACAGGAATTTATACTCGATTATGAAAATATTATTTTCACAGATGAGGAAATTTTCACTGTTGAAGAAGTTTTTAATAAGAAAATCGACAAAATCTATGCTAAAACTTCTGAAGGCGCAAAAAATGATGTTCCAATTGTTCAGAGTGACCACCATCCGGCCTCCGTAATGGTTTGGTGGAGAGTGTCTTGTAAAGACGTTACATCTCTTCATTTCCGCGAAAAAGGCGTTAAGACCGGGGCAAAAGTGTGTCAGGAGGATAACTTAGGCGTGGTGAAGCAGTTGAGCAGTACTCTCTTCCATGGAGAGAGAGAGAGTCCATTGGACTACAATTTGTTGTCAGAATTTGAGAACATGACCTGTCGAAGACCTCACAGAAATTTGGAGAGTCTCTAACAATATTTTGTTCGAGCACCGACGTCAATATCCATGGAAAGCGTGCGTGCTGCAGTAGTTGAATGACTTATTCGTTTGAAGTCTTGTGTAAAAGCAAATGGAGGCAATTTCGAATGAAAATTTATCTTTGTTTAATATTTAAATGATTAAATAAAACTAACTTCATTAAGAAAAGTATTATAATTTCATATCGGACTTAACTTGTAACAAAACTTATATTCCCGCAGTCACTTATCTACCCGCAGTCAGAACGATGCCTTGACCTTAAAAGCTTGTGTACCTGAGTTGGTGTGAATTCCATATACTAGTAGTAATATCGCATAATAGTTTACTAAGAAAATAGCGATTTAAGAGGTGTGACTAAGATCCAATACGGACATGTAAAATCAGCACCAGAAGAATTGAAAAACAAATTTAAATCTGCACATACCCTAGAAATCGGAGCATTGTCGAGAGAGGGAAGAAGAATCAATAATTCCAGTAATTATGCGAATAATAAATAAGTACGATAGAATCAAGTGTTGTTAAGTCATTCAATAAACATCGAGAGCGGTATGATGGTAAAGGTTCAGAAAGGTTTAAAGATCGGAGCGTAAGACGATGACAAACTTTTTGAACTCTCTCAACCCGGTTAGAAATATCTATTTGTTACGGTCTTCAAATAATAGCGGCATATTCTAATCTCGTTCTGACCAAAACACAGTACAATGGTTTGAAAGACGTACGAATGCTGGCATCGAATATGACCGTCTTATGACGTGGTTATTGTGGCTAGTGAAATTCAGCTAAGAGTCGAAAATAACGCCTAAGTCTTTAATTTCTTCAACGGGATGCAGAGGTAAGCCAGTAATACTATACGAAGTATGCAAAGTACTGGTTGATTTGGAAAATTTTATGTGAAATCATTTACTTATACTAATAAAGAAGATAAAAAGAAGGGGTCCTAGAATACTTCCCCGAGGGACAGCAGAGGACGCAATAATTGCACGGGATGCCGCATTATCAACGGCTACAACGCATTGCCTATTCGATAAATATGATTGACGCAAGCTTCGGCAAGAGTAATCGGTGCGATATTTTGTCAAACGCTTGCATAAATGAGCTTTATTAGACTTACCAATGCATTACTTTTAATAATGCATACTATTGAAAAGATTGACGCCATAAAAGCCTAGTGCTAATATACAAAAAATATATACCAAAACAGAGAAAAAGTCCTACTCACGTCCCAAGGGGCGTCAGCAAATCGTCTGATTCCTTCAAACTCGCTGAGAGAGGGTAACGGTTTGAAGTTGTCCACACATTTTTTTCCGACACAACTAAATTTGTGTTATACCATTACTCATGTTATTTCGTTGCATTCTAAACCATATATGACTACAGGCGAAACAATCTCATTTTATGTCAGTGCGTACCCAGGAACTCGTTTGGGTACTTGACGAATCCCGGGCTGCCAGAAATAAGGCGCCAAAAATAATTGACGAAAATAGGTTGTTCTTATATCACTGCGATCTACACATTTTGCAGGTTTTTATATTCAAATAAGACAGAAAAATAAAAATAAAGAAGGTAAATATTAAAGTTAGTCTCAAACATGGTTAAGTTAGTAAAAACTGTTGTAATACTGTTTTTTTTTTTTCAGCAAGAAACAGAGTTTCACATCTAGTCATTTTTGGCCTGAACAACCACTAGTAGGATGAGCATAAGAATACTGAGAAATAAGCGGGCAAAATTCTTCTGCCGAGTCCCCGTTGATATGGCAGCCGAAGTTACTCTCACAATTTTGCTTCGGATGACCAAACCTCCCTGTGTATAGAACACAGAAGAAGGCGCCTTCCGCTGCTTTATTTATGTTTTTACTTTTTTTGCCGAGGACGCCGTGACAAGAAAGTATGTGTAGGTATAATTTCTTGTGGTTGGAAACTTATATTGGCTTCGCTTCCTCTTCCTTTTCACACACAAATAACACTAGTCTACAAGGAAAAGTATCCGAAATAATTTAAACTAATATCTGCTTCTCGGTCCATGCAAAATTCGGATTGATAACTAAAATTAATTTATTAGTTTGAGTTTTCGAGATATCCTAACCTAAAAGTGCAAAAAACCCCATTTTTGCCCATATTTGAGGTTATGTAGCCTTGCAGATGTTTTCTTTCACCAAAATTAAAGGATGGCATCTTTAAATACAAGCCTTCTTTTTTCAAATGGCGTTCTGTTTGCTCAAATATCATTTTTTTTCGCAGAGATATCGCATTTTGAAATTTTCATGTTTCGAAATTTTCCTACACCTGAAAATCGATTAAGATAACATAGACATGATATAGTCGCTTACTAATTTTCTTGGGTTTGAGGGCCTGAAATATATGGATTAATAGTATGTAAATTTGGAGTTTGTGGGAAAGCCTGCTTGCGGTTATGTGGGTTAGCCTGCTCGCGGTATGATAGGGGTGGTTTCTAGGGGTTAGGGCTAACCCAAAGGTTAGATAGTGTAGGGGTGTGGTGAGTCAGCCACTTATGGTGTGAGACAAAATTTTAAGAAAAATAAGACTCAATTCAAGAAAATTAGTAATCGACTATATCATGTCTATGTTATCTTAATCGATTTTCAGGTGTAGGAAAATTTCGAAATGCGATATCTCTGCGAAAAAAAATGATATTTGAGCAAACAAAACGCCATTTGAAAAAAGAAGGATTGTATTTAAAGATGCCATCCTTTAATTTTGGTGAAAGAAAACATCAGCAAGGCTACATAACCTCAAATATGGGCAAAAATGGGGTTTTTTGCACTTTTAGGTTAGGATATCTCGAAAACTCAAACTAATAGAGCAATTCTGAGGCCAGATTTGGATTCAGCGCATCATAAACCTTCGGAAATATGTAGTCTGGTTTCTGGGTCTGAATGTTGGTTAAATTTTGTCGGCCTGTGTAATTTTTCTTCTTTCTGTTGTACATACATTCGAGTACGGACGTCATGGCGAATTCGGAAGATGCAATCTTGTATTCTATCATTTTAGCCAAACCTTGCTATGCATGTGTGGCGGACAGTGGGGAATGAAGATGCAATTTGTTCATCTCATACATAATTTTTCAACGCAATAATAAATATTATATATACATATATACATTAATACAAGTTACTCCAATTTAAAAAACGAGCACATTTTGTGTTTAGCAGTTTTCGTTATTATTTTTATTTCGCTTCCTATTACAGGTAACTATACTGTCTTTATTTGGCTTAATGTCATTTCCTGCAAATATTCGCCATATCCAAGTAGAATTATGTCCGATATTCTATTTCATAAATTCGACTTATGAAGAATCGTGCGTTCGCGCCACTAATCGAACATGGGTAAGACTCCGTCAGAAAATATGAGATTTGCAAGTGGTCTTTCGATTTCTTTGAAACTTTGGGAAATATTAGTTCTAGGTAAGATACATTCGAGCCTAAAAGGATTTTGAAAAATTTTCAAAATTGAGTCATCTACGCCATGTTGAAAATCGGGACCGTGTTTTTTTCAAAAATCAATATTTCTTGAACCGTTGGATGGATTTCAATGCAATTTACAGACAATATAGAAACAAATAAGTAGTTTAAATTAGTATTATGTTAAAAAAAAAATTTCGAAATTTTGACCAAAAAAAAGTCAAAAAAATTTTTTGAATCAATTTTTAGTTGATTTGGCCAGTTTTTTAGATTTTCTGTTATACACGTAACGATTCCTTATGATTTAACCTTTATTTTGAAAAAAAAAATTTTATGGTGTCTATAATAGCTCTCGAGATATTGCGATTTTAGTGGAAGCGCGCACGCACGGTTTAGGTAACAGGTGTGCAATGCGCGCTGCGTTATGTGTTCCTGTATGAAGTGACTGGAGCAGACTGCTGCAGGTCTGTGCGCGTTTTTCTACTCCCGCGCTGCGTAACCGCGAACTTCACGGTGCGCGCTTCCACTAAAATCGCAATATCTCGAGAACTATTATAGACACCATAAAATTTTTTTTTCAAAATAAAGGTTAAATCATAAGGAATCGTTACGTGTATAACAGAAAATCTAAAAAACTGGCCAAATCAACTAAAAATTGATTCAAAAAATTTTTTTGACTTTTTTTTGGTCAAAATTTCGAAATTTTTTTTTTAACATAATACTAATTTAAACTACTTATTTGTTTCTATATTGTCTGTAAATTGCATTGAAATCCATCCAACGGTTCAAGAAATATTGATTTTTGAAAAAAACACGGTCCCGATTTTCAACATGGCGTAGATGACTCAATTTTGAAAATTTTTCAAAATCCTTTTAGGCTCGAATGTATCTTACCTAGAACTAATATTTCCCAAAGTTTCAAAGAAATCGAAAGACCACTTGCAAATCTCATATTTTCTGACGGAGTCTTACCCACATATGACCAGAATGGTTGCGATTTCATACGATTGCATAATATGGTATATTCCTACTTAATAATTGCATAATATGGTATATTCCTACTACTGCCATATTAAAAATCTTAAGAAATTTATAATTTGAAAGAGAAATACCGTTAATATATAGTAAATTAAATAAATTTTTAATATTGACAGAAACTAGAATGCTGCGCACGAATTTCATACCTTCTCGCGAAAGCGAGGATGATGAGAGGATTGTGAGAGTAACTTCGACTGCCACGTCACCGGGTACTCAGCAACAGTACCGCCGATTTCACATGGCGAAACGATTTTTAACGGTGTACTACGTCGTAGGCCGTTATCCGGCTCTGATCCAATTTGACAGATGCGCTGATGTCGCCTGGGATGTGTTTCACAAAATTTAGCTTATGGTAGTAATAAATATCATATCCGGTCAATATAAACGTGCAAAGCTGTATTATTCAATTAAAATTGATATTTTAATTGAGTTTCAAATATAGCAAAACTTAATTTAAAACACAGAATTTTCACAATTGGCTAACCACCCAGTAGCATTCGCGCATGATTTTGCATTCATTGTTAAGACGGCAGTGAAATTAGTTAATATTTCCGCAGCTGGCGTGCAAAAAGCATCACAAGAGCGAAACTGAACGATGTTTTAAATAGGTATATATTGTTTTTTATGTATTTTTACTTCCTTGTTTTCTGGGAAGCTGTTGCTTCCAATCAGTGGCTCTTTGACTGCTTCGCGAGCCGAAAATGTTCCCAAAGCTGCTGTAGAACAACGTACTCAAAGAGTACTTATGGCCTGCCGATGACAGGTATAGGGAAATTCAGCAACGAAATACACGCCACTGAAAAATTTGACATTCTAGAGGTTTGTCGCAACGACAAAATAATCATCCCTATGGCAACCGTAGCCGAAGGGATTGGTGCGTGGCCACCATTCGGAATTCAGAGAGAACGTAGGTTTGAGTCCCGGTGAAAGACTAAAATGAAGAAGAAGTTTATTCTAATAGCGGTAGACCCACGGCAAGCAATGGCAAACCTCCGAGTGTATTTCTGCCATGAAAAATCTCCTCATAAAAAATATCTGCCGTTTGGAGTCGGCTTGAAACTGTAGGCCCCTCCATTTGTGGAACAACATCAAGACGCACTCCACAAATAGAAGGAGGAGCTCGGCCAAACACCCAAATATATATATATAATTGGCGCGTACACCCTTTTTGTGTTGGCCGAGCTCCTCCTTTTATTAGTGGAGTGCGTCTTGATGTTCCACAAATGGAACCGTACCGGTAACACTCGGCTTTTCCCGATCAAGGGTTGCCGCTTCAGTAAACTAGTCCTGTTCGACGTCACTAAAACAGCGCCATCCCGATACTTTCTCATAGGGCTGGCATTGAGCCAGAAATTTATTTCTTCTGTATTTGCCAAAGACGACTCCTCATAGTCGGAAAAAGAAATCCACTATTTTTTCGTAAAATTTTTACGCAAATAGCTTAAAACTGTTTTATGGTCGATCTTTATCTGCTCGGCGATGCTACGACTACTAACATGCCGGCCAACTTCAATTATTTCTGTGATTTTATCGACATTTTCTTTAACCTCAAAAATGGCTGAACGAAATCGATGAAACTAAAATTGATGTTACAGTATCGACATCATAAACACCATTCACAATTTCAGAGTCTGGCTAGCGTTTTCGCCTTTATCAAAGTTAAACACCCTGTAACTCACAACTTAATGGGACAAACAAAAAACAACAAAGATATTTTTTTAATGTGAAATGTCACCTTGACATCGAATATAAACTTTAAATTGTGTGATCGATACTTTACGTAATATCGATCATTACAGCCATCTAGCAATGGTTTTTTCCCCCAAAGTAATATAACTGGCACGTATATATTTCTTGCTGATTTGGTCGATTTAGATAAAGCTGGAAGGTATTTTTCGTTGACTTCGGTTAGTACATTATTATTACCTTACGCCATTGCAGTTTTTTCAGGATATCTTCTGTGTATGATGGTATCATTTGGGGTGCTGGTTTCTATAAAGAATGTAATTTTATTTATTAAAGTAACACCCGGCCTATTCCTCATTACAGTTTTATCGGTGTGCATTGTAGTGCCCCAAGGGGTATATTTGTAATATGCAGTTATTTGGTCTATTGTTTCTGAGTGTTTTTGGCATCTTCGGCATTTGTCGTTAGTTATAATTTAGTAGTTTTTGGTGAGGACTTTTTGATCTTGAACGGCGATTATAAGCCCTTCCGTTTCATGATGAAGCTCTCCTCCATAAAGCCAGGTATAGTGGTTCATCTTGTCAATATTTGGGTCTTGCATAAATTGATAAGGTGTAAGTATTTGACATGTAATTGTTTCTGTGCCTAAACCGTTTTCTTTTCTTCAACTGTTGTTCGGATGATTGTTATTTCAGTGTTATGTAGATTTAGTGGGGTGTAGTGGTTATCTGTGAGGACTATTGCTTTGTGTAAATCAGATATGTGAAATGGGCAAAATTGTCTTAATTTTGAAATTTGGTTGCTGTGAAGGTTTCGGATATCAATGAATCCTATTCCTCCTTCTAAGCTAAGTACTGTAAGCCTTTGAGCGCAAGAGTTGGGATGAAGTTTTCTATATTTGGTAAGTTGTTTTCTTGTTGTTCTGTCCAGGTTTGGTCGTTGATGAACGGCATGTTGACGATCTCCTAATGCCCCGTGCTCAAAAAAAATCGACACCAAATGACGAATAGTATTGTCAGACGATGCCTGTTTACCGCGATACTTTTTGCGATATGCGCGTTGAGTTAGAACAATAGAACGACTATTCCATGTGTAACGTTACAATTTCAGCGAGTTGTTTCGGTGTTAAGCGATCCATAATTGAAATTATACTGAATTGACGTATCGAAAACATTTATGTTGAAGTCGATCGGCTGGTAAATGAGAAAGTTATTCAGCGTTTACATACCCACATAAAAGATGGCGCACCCTGTACTACTAAGCGCTACATATACTACTAAGCCCTTCCTTGAAGGCACCCTCTTGATATATTTGTCGTTAAACAACCTGAGCTGGTTGGTGTCTCTAGCTTTCTTATACTTAGCATCCATTGTGCGAGAGTGTTATTAATATTAGAGTCTCATTTTTGGCTTTAAGTCTTATTTATGACTTTCCGGAAAATATCGCACTTAAAGTACAAGCATCGGGAGTAATCCACATATTATGACAATAAGGGTACAAATATAAGATTATAAATAGAAATAAGAAAACAAGTAATTAGATAAGTACAGAATATGATTAGAAAAAAAATATAAAAAAGGGTAGCGTTATTAGCATTTGTGGATGCTGTTGCTAGACCATGCAATTTTATTGACGTCGTCAATTGTGTTTACTTTTGCTGCTTCACTTTACAGGCGAGCTCTTTCATGAACTTCTTCACAGAGTAAGAAAACAGCTACCAGTCGCTTCTGTCTCGTTAGCTCTAACTGGTACTTTGCTCGTATTACTTTGCGTTTATGCCTGGTCAGACATTCATTTTCAGCCTTATTGTAAACTTCGCGTGAATGCAATTCCCAATGGAAGAATTCCCACATTTGTTCTGTTCTCATTGTGAACTTCACTTGTGAAAAATCTCCCATTTTCGAAAAATTACCCTAACCGTCAACTAAAATTTTTTTCCAGGTGATTGTATAGAATTTGTTCCCAAAACTGAAAGTGGGGAACAACACTCGATAAAATGTAAGGATTGTTTTTTGCTTATTAAACTTAGTTAAGAATTATTTTATATCACATTAGGTCTATAAACAAAACTCAGTTGACTTTCTTGGTAAGCACTATGGCCGAAAATCCTGAAATAGGAAAGGGCTTCCAAAAAAAATAAAGATAAAGTACTGGTTTTTTGGAAGAAATTGAACAATTCCCTCAATAGCATGGGCCCACCATCAAAATCAATCTCCGAATGGAAAAAGTTGACTATCAATGCAATGTGGCTATGGAATGTGCCATAATTTATATAGCCGTTGCTTACAAGTTTGGATTGATCAAAAACGATACGTACGAAACAAGGCTGCCTGAAAATACCAAAAATAGGAAAAGACCGGTGGAAGACCTTGCAAGCAACATGTTTTCTCTGTATTAGAACAGTCAATTTTGGACTAAACTGCGTCAAAAATTAACCCTTCGGAGCTATTAAACATTGAACTAGATGCTCAAAAAGAAATGAATGACAACGTCAGAAAGGGCTTGGAAATCCAGAGTCATCACTATACTGAAACAGAAGGCCACTTAAAGGAATTAAACCAAGGCCTCGAAAACTTTAAAAATATTCAAAACAGTTTACTAAAGGAAACAAAACGCCACAATTCGGAAATTGAACGGCTCAGAAAAATTGAAGTTGACCGTAAACTCATACTTATAAACAGCCAAATGGAGGTTCAAAATTTGAAAATACTAGCTGCAAAGAAAAGCTTAGGCATTATTAGAATGTTTCGAACGTTTTTTTTTTTTTAAATTAATTTTATGTACTTTATTTTTTCAAATTGGTAAAGCAAGATTAACAATAAAGCCGCTTTTGAGCTAATACAAATCAGACATTTCTTTGAAGAGTGTCATTCAATTATAAAAACATTTTGTCATAAATTTACATAAGGCAATTGCCTATATTTGCTCTAATACGCTTAACCTCATTGAGGTATGATGAATGCGATTCAGATTCTTCAAACTGCACGTGTTCAGAAATTTTCGGTTGAGAAGCTCTATTTGAAATAAAAGGTGTGTCATCGCACCGATACTTTAAGCATATATTGTGCAACGCGCAACAAACATTAGTAGCAGCCAAACATTTCTAGTGCCTAGCAAGTAAACCTGCTCCATTGAAACCCTCAAATCACTTGTATTCCAAATTAATGAGTCATGGCAGGCTCCAGCGTGTGTAGCATCGACGTATCTTATTGCCATTTTCTTATCACATACCTGCAGATAAAATTATAAACATGCGTAAAAGCATACACAAATTTTACCAATCTACCAGTAAAACATTCATACTGTAGTAACCCTTTATGTTATAATATAAGTGTTTATTATTCCTAGGGCCTATAATTCTAACGTGCCACCTATGCAGCCAATAATGCCTGGGATACTAAATTGTTGATGAAAATCCAAAGCAATTTCACGCATTTCGTCTTTAGTAGGTCATTTTATCCACTGATTGCAAAGGCACTCCTCAAAAACATTCAATACTTCAGACAAGACGTGGCTAAAACTTGACTGCGATAAGCCAACATCCACTTGTCTCCCTACTCCTTTTTGGTATGCTCCTTCACCAAAAAATCGCAGCTGAAAGCTTTACGACTGTGTCTATTGCAAAACGCTTACGTGCCACTGGCAGACCACTGTGCAATACATCCAACAAATATTTGAACGCCGGTTTATTTATTCTATACAATTGGTGAAAGCTATGTGTAAATAGTTAAAACGCGATTATTTATTTGGTTTACGAGTATAATTATTTGCATGTTTACCTTGCATTGGGTAATTCAAGGGGATTACACTTGTCGCGTAATATCCTCCTGGACACTCGTTCAGCCAATTGCTGACTGGTATTAGTTTCTTCTTCAATTAAACAAAGGCGCAAGTAAGCACTAATCATTACAATTTTAATATTTAACGCAAAAATAAAAATGTTTGACTACACAACAGCAATTTTTTCTGCAAAAATTTGTAAACAAAACATGAGTGATGTTCACAATAGCATATTCGAAATTCGAATATAAGGATTGATTCACATGAAATTAACGATACGAATTTTTTGTTCATGGGAAATAAAAAATTCATGGGATTGATTTTTTCACATGAAGTTTACAATAAGGCTGATTATATCGACACATAACCATCAACATCAATTCCCATAACACGAAGTGAATAACGTGCATTTCCTCTACATGCATGTTATACAATTGGCTATAATTCTTATAGACATCTGTCAAGGGTAAATAAGTAGTTTATAAAAAATGGTTTACACATTAAAAAATTTGATTTTCTTTTAACACCTTCCAAATATATTCAGATTTCATTCAATAACAATTCATTGATTTTAAACAAAATATAATACCTTATGAGTCAAACCACGTCAAGTGGGCCCCGAATTTTCCATCAAATTCCCGATTTTAAAATCAAATGCATTTTTGGATAGAAAATTTGTCACATAATAATTGCTGTGAATAGTTTTTTTTTATTTCGCTTTTTGTTTAAGTTGTTAACAATTTAATTTTTTGCATGATATTCTTGTAAAATCAATATCTCAGAAACTACAATTGATAATTTGATGAAATTTATTTCGGTTACCGAAAAATGTTTACTCTACCGATTTAACGTTCAAAGACTGTGTATTTGTTGAAACAATAATTTTTAACAATAATTTTTAAGAAAAATCGCAATTATTTTTGCGTTCTTCACGCTCTAAATGGACAATATTACAGTCAGATTAAGCGCACAATGCTCACCTTTAATAATCTGTAAAAAAAACTTTGTTCATCCAATCCGTTCTGAAGATATCGAATTTTTTGTCAGTCGAGGCACTACGCACGAAAACGAACTTGCATGAACATGGCTTTGCAGAGCGTACAGTCGCCGCAACTTCAAGTGTCAGTGTGCTGTGATTCCTAGTATGTCTGTGCTTTGAGGTTAGAAAAAAATGATTATGTATTGTTATGAAAATGGTTCGACCTGATGAGTGTTGCAATCCGTTGAGGAAAAAAGGTCATAATTGCGTACGTCATAATTTATTCCAAATAACCGCTCACTGGTTAAAATTCAAGCAATATATCGGTAAATACATTTGCAAATCATGTCGTATGAAGATATATAGAGATGGAAGTGTTACTGAAAGTGCAGCGTATATACGTCCAAGTCCACAGTGGGTATAATCTTGATATTTATATACGTATATAGTGCATTGAATAGTTATTATTTAGGCAAATAAAGTCAATTAGTTCTCAAAATGTGTGACAGAAAATTTTGATTAATTTTTTCTAGTGCTGGCCAAGGAGCAGAAAACGATGAGTCTGAAGATTCCTTTGATGCAGAAGAATGTTCGGATAGTGAAGCTAATTTTGAAAACCAGGAAATTCAGAATAACCTAAAATTAGAAAAGGTGAAAAATATTCTACAGGAACTTGGTGAACCGCCCATAAAAAAACGACGTTTTTCAAAATTAAGTGATATGAATGTCACAGAGATAATAGTAGAAATCATCAACGAAAAAAAAAAATACCGCGAGAGTTAATATTCAACAAGGAAAAAAAAAATTGAATTCAGCATTTGTGGAGAATGTAAAGTCTGCTTTACGTCAGAAAAAAAATAGAAATGATAAAATTCAAATTTTAACAACGGTACCAGATGAGGTAACATCGAAACAAATGCGTGAAACATTTAGTATTTCGAAAAGGGTGGCATCAAAAGCCAAACAATTGAAAAAGAAAAGGGGGTTTGGATCTGTGCCTGATAAGAAGCGCGGAAAACGTATTCCGAACTCAACTATTGAAAAAGTTAAAGCTTTCTATTTATCAGACTGTTACTTTACAATTTGGTGGATTTATATGAACACTTTAAAATAGAGTATCCTGACATTCAGATTGGTTTATCAAAATTTCGATACCTCAGACCCCATCAATGTATTCTTGCAGACCAAAACGGCACGCACAATGTATGTGTTTGCAAAATACATCAAAATGTGGCTCTAAAAATATATGGAATCAAGCAAGAACTTTGCAAACGTAAGATCGCCTTTAAAGAATCTATGGGCGATTACATAAAGCGTGCTGTGTGCAAAATATCAACGTCAGTTTGTTATTTTGGGGAATGTAAAAAATGTCCTGGAGTTGCCCCGATCATTGATGAACTGCAAGAAATATTGACTAAAAATAACGTTGAAGAAGTCACGTTTACTCAATGGATCAACACTGATCGGTAACTAAAAAATTTTAAATGAATTAGAAGTGCAATTTCTTGTACACTTTTTTTTGCAGTTGTGATATAGTACAAACGACGGATAAGATAGCTGAGTTTTTGAAAAAGTTAAGCGAAGATCTAGCATCCGTGTTAAAGCATGACTTTTTATCAAAAGCCCAAGCAGCTTACTTTGTTGAAAAAAAAATACTGCAAGTGATGGGGAATTCGTTGTCACGTTAGATTTTGCAGAAAACTACACAATTCAAGTGCAAGATGCGATCCAAGCTCATCACTGGTCAAATACCCAAGTGACCATTCATGCGTATGTAATTTACTATTGTATCGATGATAAACAGCATCATTTAAGCCTTGTCATCATTTCTGAAAAACTAACCCACGATACAAGTTCGGTTCACTTATTCAACACAAGACTTGTTAAATATCTTAAAAACAAATTTGGATCCAGAAATATAAAAAAGTTCTCCTATTTTTCTGATGGAGCTGCATCGCAGTACAAGAATAAATCTAACTTTTTGAACCTATATTACCACAAAAAAGATTTCGGAATCGAAGCTGAATGGAATTTCTTCGCGACTTCCCATGGCAAGGGAGCTTGCGATGGGGTCGGCGGAGCAGTTAAAAGACTAGCTCGAAAAGCAAGTATGCAGCGTGTTGCTGGAAATCATATTCGCGATGCTAAAGCTTTTTTCGAGTTGGCCAAAGGTGCGTTTAAATCGATAGATTTTGTTTTTTGTTCGCAAACAGATCATGATGCACATGAAAAAAAATTTCCAAACGATTCAATGAAAAACGCGGAAATTTCATCACTTCGAACCTGCAAGTAACAAAAAGATTCGAAGTAAAATCTTCTCCGAGGAAACATCTTGTTTCGAGACTATTATTACTAATTAAATTTTGTATGTTTTCATGTAGATATTGATGTATGTAATAAAAATTCTAGTAATGAAACACCTCATTTTTGAATCCTTAATCCTTTTGTATGTCTTTTTTAAGTGCTACACGTTTTAGCGTATGATCCCATGGGACAATGCAAGGCCAACTGTGAAGCGCGTCGCGTTGCACAAAAAATTCGATATCTTCAGAACGGATACGACTCTGCACAGCCATGTTCATGCAAGTTCGTTTTCGTGCGTAGTGCCTCGACTGACAAAAAATTCGATATCTTCAGAACGGATTGGATGAACAAAGTTTTTTTTACAGATTATTAAAGGTGAGCATTGTGCGCTTAATCTGACTGTAATATTGTCCATTTAGAGCGTGAAGAACGCAAAAATAATTGCGATTTTTCTTAAAAATTATTGTTAAAAATTATTGTTTCAACAAATACACAGTCTTTGAACGTTAAATCGGTAAATTGATAAAATTATCAATTGTAGTTTCTGAGATATTGATTTTACAAGAATATCATGCAAAAAAATTAAATTGTTAATAACTTAAACAAAAAGCGAAATAAAAAAAAACTATTCACAGCAATTATTATGTGACAAATTCTCTATCCAAAAATGCATTTGATTTTAAAATCGGGAATTTGATGGAAAATTCGGGGTCCACTTGACGTGGTTTGACTCTTATACAACAAATTCCGTTATTTTTCTTTAAGAATATTAGGTTGCATTATGGAATAGCGAATCCATTTTAAAGTAACGTTTTACAATCTAAATTTAAGACATGGAAAATATTTTACTAGTACATAAATACATAGGTCCAAATATTTATTATTTATATCTGGATATTAAATCAAAGATATTACTTTAACCAAACTTCGTTTCTAAAATATCATATTTTTGGGGTTGATAATGCTTCCGCCGTAGCCGAAAGGGTTGGTACGTGACTACCATTCGCAATTCACAGAAAGAACGTCGGTTCGAATCTCGGTGGAACACCAAAATTAAGAAAAAAAATTTTCTGATTGCGGTCGCCCCTCGGCAGGCAATGGCAAACCTCAGAGTGTATTTCTGCCACGAAAAAGCTGCTCATAAAAATATCTGCCGTTCCAAGTCGGCTTAAAACTATAAGTCCCTCCATTTGTGGAACAACATGGTTTAAGCGAAAATGTAAAAACGTGTGATCACTTCGAAGCTGTACAAGCAATGAATTTTATTGAGCGTCTTATTTTAAGTACAAAGCAGAATATCAGGAAAATACCTGTTTAAAGCTAACTGTGCATAAATACCATGTGTATGTATGTACATCCTGAAGTAAATAACAGATGCGTACGAAGAAATAATACCAATACATAGTCGATATGTTATGGTACATAGGAAGTTGCTATAAATTAAGGTGGTGCCAGATTGGACGAATTCTGAACATCCTGCCCGGTTGAGGCGCTGGCCTCAAAATGCTCTGCGTCCAGAAGCCGGCACAATTTCTGTACCGCTCGAGTCATCATACCGTTCGCCGTCTGAAGTGTGACATTACGTTTTAAACCATTGCTGCCCGGATGAGCCGCAGTTACGCGCCCTAAGCGCCAATATGTTGGTGGTAAGTTCTCATGTCTTACGATGACTATGCCTCCGATCTTTACGTCCCTTGATTTCGTCTGCCACTTGTTTCGAGTTTGAAGAGTAGATAAATATTCCTCGTTCCATCGTTGCCAAAATTGTTGATGTATCTGACGCAGCCAGAGCCAGTGCTTAATACGGTTGGACGGAATTGTTCTGATGTCAGCTTCAGGGACTGCAACCAGTGAAGCGCCAACCAGAAAGTCGGCAGGGGTCAAAGCTAACTTATCATTGGAATCATCGTATATAGGTGTTAGCAGACGAGAATTTAGGCATGCTTCAATGCGTGTCGCCAAAGTCTGAAGTTGGCTAAACCATAATGACTGCGCTCCAACGAGGCGCACCAAATGATATTTGGCAGATTTTACCGCACCCTCCCAGAGCCCACCTTGATGAGGAGCGCTTGGAGCGATAAAGTGCCAATGAGTACCGAGGTTCGCCAAACTTTGTTGGTTGTTGTCGTTCTGTCAAGCAGCCAAGTCTTCTTTAAGGGGTTATACGCAGTTATGAAGCAAATAAAAGACGGGTTGTCAAGGATTTATCCTGAAGAAACTTCAGAATATTTTACTTTGAAAATTTTTGGCGGTTATAAAAGCATCCTTCAAGAACGTAACAAAATTTTTTATTTATGAAAATGTTGACTATAGAGCGCGCTGCAGGCGATTTCTGGAACCTCCTTTAAAAAAAGACGATTTACGGTGTACATCGTAACTCAGGATTGGACTATCTGAAATCAAAAAACCAAACAAATTTTGTTAATATATTAGATTATCTAGTAATTAATCGTTCGGCTAATCAAAATAGTGAATTTTCACAAAATGCCAGCTTTTAAAAGAAATGATTTCGATTTTTACGTTAAAATTTGGCCGTAAATTGATTATAAAATGGAAAATAAGTATCAGATTTACAAAAGGAACGATTAATTACTAGAAAATGTATCTTTAAAGATTGAGTTAAAACAGTTGTCCGATCAAACAAGCCGTTTTCGAGATATCGTGTACACCGACTTGAAAAATGCCGTTTTGAAAAAAACACGTTTAAAGTTTCAATACCGGTTGAACGTGCCGAGGCATCTCTACATATTTAGGTATAACTCCGAAAGTATTGCTTAGATCTACTTCAAATTTCGTGCGTATACTTTTGAATATATGTACATTACAAAAATGCAATAAAAAAATCGATTTTTTTGAAAGTCATAACTGCATATAACCCCTTAAGCAAACGGTTAGCACCTGTGAACGTAGTACCGTTGTCACTATAGAGATCTCGACATGGACCTCGTCTACTTATAAATCGCGTAAATGCATCTAAGAATGCGGGTGATGAAAGATCATCAACAACTTCAATATGCACGGCCTTGGTCGCCATGCAAACAAAAACAGCTAGATATGTTTTGATCGTTGTACGCGACCTTTTTGTTCCGATGCGCACTGTAAAAGGACCGCAATAGTCGACGCCTGAGATATACACATAATTACTAAAGTATACATACGATAAAATATTTCTTATTTTCTTAGATTTAAAATTGTTTTTCTTATTTTTTGTATCCTACACTAATAAATTAAGTTAATCTTATTATTTTAACAACACCCTGTGTATTTTTTTTGTCAGCGTTGATAAAATATGTACTAAAAACACTAATAATGCATCCCAGTAATGTTACATAAGTATACATACGCGAGTAGTTGTTTTTATACGCCGCTAATAATACCGTTAGAAATTTTATGAAAATGCGTTTTGCTCATTAATAGAAGATCAGTGTTACGACTGATATCAGTTTCTCCAGACTTAATTGTTATTTAAGATAAAAAACGTAAAAAATGCCTAAAACTAAAGAAATCTCCGAGGATATTCGTAAAATAGTTGTAAAACTAAGGCGCGAAGGAAAATCTTTACAAGGAATTGGTGAAATTTTAAATTTAACAAAACCTACTGTACAGACAATAATAAAAAATTTCGAAAATAAAGGAAATTATGCGAACAAACATCGATCAGGTCGCCCACGTAAGCTTACTGAAAGACTGGAGCGGACTATTATTCGAACAGTGAAGGATAATCCAAAAAAAAGTGCGGTTGCAATTAACAATGAAATAAGGTTGAATCACGATATTGAGGTTTGTAGCCAAACGGTACGTCGTTGCATTAAGAGGAATGGGTTTTTAAGCAGAGTTGCCCGAAAAAAGCCCCTACTGAGAGCCGTAAATGTTGTTAAACGGTTGGAATATGCTGAAAAGTATAAAAATGTCCATGTTAGCGATCCAACATTTTGGGAACGAGTTATATTTACGGACGAATGCAAGTTTATGGTATTTGGAGGAGACGGGCGCGCTAAAGTTTGGAGAAAACCAAACACGGAGTTTTTGCCACAAAACGTTAATGCAACTGTGAAACATGGTGGAGGATCTCTTATGGTATGGGGATGTATGGCAGCAAATGGTGTTGGAAATTTAAGGTTTATAGAAGGTACTATGAATAAGACCATGTACATTGAAATTTTAAAAGACAGTTACATTCCCAGCACGCAAAAACTTGGTCTCGCAGAAAATGCTATATTCATGCACGACAACGATCCCAAGCATTCCTCGAATCTGGTGAAAGAGTGGCTGCTATATAACGTAAAAAATAAACTGGAACATCCACCCCAATCACCAGATTTAAATGCAATTGAACATTTATGGGATCATCTGAAAAGAGCCTTAAAAAAACGAAACATAACGTCCATTCCATCATTAAAAGAGGCTTTAATTCAAGAATGGAATTTAATATCGGCAGAAACAACAAGAAAATTGGCACTGTCCATGCCAGCTAGATTATCTGCTGTAGTAGATGCCAAAGGAAGCCATACGAGATACTAAAATATATTTTTTTTTAATTATTAAACAGCCGTATGTATACTTTAGTCACATAGCGAATAAGTGTAATTTAACAATATTACAATATTTAAGCATATTTAAGTGAAATTTATATTTTTGTTTATTTTGTTTTTATTAATATATGAAATAAAATGCTTTTAAGTTTAACATTTATATACCATGTTTGATATCTTACCAAAAAATAGGACTTACGCTCCCGTATGTATAATTTAGTAACTATGTGTAAATGGCCGTGCTGCAGTAATGCGATGCCTGGGTAAGGATGCCATCTGCTGAGATAACGTTACGCCTCGATGTCGTCGGCAAGTAACACAAGTCTGCACAAAGCTTCGGACTGCTTGCCTTCCGTTCAATATCCAGTACCGTACGCGAAGAGTTTGAAGAGTGATTTGCGCCCCACCATGAAGCGTGGTTTCATGTGCGTGTCGGATGAGTAAATGTACCGAACTCCCATGCTTCGGTAAAATTATCGGAAAACGTCGATCTTCTGGAAGGTCAGCGTGACCAATACGACCTCTGACTCGCAATATGTCGTTACAATCTATATAAGGGTTCAATGACCTTAGTTTGCTGGAGCTGGATATTTCCGATCCCTTACGAATCAGAGACATATCAGTCGCAAAGGTATATTGCTCGTTTCGGATTAGCACGTTAAGAGCATCGTCCATTTCTGTAGGACTGCCGATCAGTCTTCGCAAATGTCGGCGAACTGGTAGCCACCGAAGTACGATTGCCACGGTACGAAGAAGCTTTTGCAATGAACTAAAGCGTTCGCTTAATGAAATTATTTGGCCGTCTAGATGTCGAGTTTTAAGAACGCTCGCATGGGCCGTTGTTCCTACAAATGATGACACTCTTTGTTCACCACGTACAATGTCAAGCTCTTCACCTTTTAATTCGATCCCAAAGGAAATTGGTAGCTGTTTGTCCATAAGCCATTTTGGTCCTTGCCACCACAACTGATGTTCAACCAGTTCTGATGCTCGGATACCTCTACTGGCACAGTCTGCCGGATTTTGTGCAGACCGTACATAATGCCAACGATCTGGTGATGTCAGCTCTTGAATGTGACGAGCACGATGGGAAATGTACGGCTTGAGAGTAGTTGGAGGTTTACGTAACCAACATAACACGATTCGCGAGTCGGACCATAAATGATAAGAAGTGTCCGTTAGACGTAAAGCAATCCGCACATTGTCAAGTGTGGATGCGAGTAAATGTGCCGCACAAAGTTCTAGGCGAGGAATCGTTGCACCATTGAGTGGCGCCACTTTGGTGCGAGCTGTTAGCAATGATTCAGTTGGCCGACCTTCACCGTCTGTTGTCCTAGTATAGAGGACAGCCACATAGGCAAGTGGACTTGCATCACAAAACCCAAGTAGCGTAGTAGTCTTACCCTCAACCAAACCTAACCACCGTGGTACACGGATACGATTTATAACGTCAAGTTCTCTGTAAAATAAGATCCACGTATTTTGAAGTGCATCTGGGAGTGGTGCATCCCATTCTAAGCCAGCAGACCACAACTTCTGAATAAATATCTTCCCGGCAATAACAATTGGAGCAAGCATGCCAGTAGGATCAAATAGTTTGGCGACCTCACTTAAAACCCGACGTTTTGTGAGACATCCGAATTGTTACTAATTAAACTCTTAAAACCTCACCACTATTAGAATTCCATTTTCGTAAACGGAACTGTCCGGCCGACAAAATCGCACTCACATTGACAGCGAGTTGGAAGGCTTTATCCGCAGTGTCACAACTGATGAGAAAATCATCTACATAAAATGATGACAGAATCGCATCGCGCGCAATAATCGACTGATGGCCACCTGCGACTACGTTGTAGTTATCATAACTGCATTGATTGAGTGCGCGAACCGCGTTGTACGGGCTACAAGCCATCCCATACGTCACTGTAGTTAAACGGTATACTGCTAGGTCAGTGTCTGGTGATTCTCTCCAAATTGGTGTGTGGTCAAAAAGATTTTCTCACATTCATCTTCGCCGTTACAATCTTGTGAAGGCACTTCCTCTAACTTCCAAAAGCTTCTTACGAGCTCCTCCAAGCGTGCGTTCTCTTCGCCTTGCTGGGCGCTGAAGGAAAGAGTTGGCGGCGTTGCTGGATGCGCTGCTGGTACTGGACCGAAGACAACCCAGCCGAAGCGGGTTCGCTGGGCGTGTGGCTCATTGAAGCCACCGAGTCTTTTGTCCTCTTCGACTGCTTTTCCCCATACATCCGCACCAATAAGAATATCGATATTACTAGGAATGCCGAACTGCGTATCGGCCAATTCTAGACCATTCAAATGCTGCCACCGTGTCATGTCAATATGCACTGTTGGGATGACCTTAGTAATTGACTGCATGACAAGTGCAACGATTTCCATACTAAAACTGGAATAGAGCGATTTAAACGTGAGTGTGACATGCCCACGTGTACGAGCGTAGGAGTAAGCTCCGAATCTTTCCACCGAAATTTCGCATTTGCTCCTATGAAGAGACAAAGAGTTAGTTAATTTATCTGTTATAAAACTGACCTGTGATCCGGGATCACAGGGCACCCGCGCCAGACGTCCATTGGTAGAGTTGCCGCATGCGTATACACGCGCAGTTGCCCATAACACTGTTGAACTCGCGTTGGCAAGGCAACCTACCACAGCAGGCTCTAGTCAGAGATTCGAATTTTTGGATGCAATAGCAGTGACGGCTCCTTCTGGACACGTTGACACTGACTCTGATGGATTCTGAGATAATGATTCGCGGCAAAGTAATGAGTTGTGCTTACGACCACAGTGACGGCAATTCCCCAATGGACATTGTTTTGCTGAATGCCCTTGTTTTAGGCAGTAAAAACAAGGCCTTGTAGTCTTTGCAGCAGTAATTCTGTGTTCGTATTTCATCACAAGAAAGCGTGCGCATTTCATAATACGATGTGCACCTTGGCAGTATGTGCATTTACCCTCCTCTGCAGATAAGACGTGTGATTTAACAGCTCTTGACGGACCACCAGCGCGCTGATGACTCTTGGACGTAAATTCAACCCCATTGCTCCATGTGACAACTGTTGTGCTGAGGCTATGAGCCCGCTGACCCAAAAACGTAAGCAGCTCATTGAGGCTCGGAATTTCGGTGGGTGAACAGCTCATGTTCCATTCGCGCTGTGTAGTTATCGGAAGTTTCGGAACTATTATCGGTACGACCACAGCATTCCATTCAGCCACTGGTAGTGATTCATGTACCGTGTTGACGATGAACAGTAACGCAGTTGGTGTGTCCTCAGTTGTCGGCTTGACATTGAGTAAGCGTGACACATGAGTCTCAGCCAGTTGCCTTCTATTGTCAAAACGTTCTTTAAGCGCTTTCCATAAATCAGCGGATCCCCCAGAGTATACACTCCCGACGATCGGTACAGTACTTGCGCTTACTGCCTGCCGCAACTTGCCTAACTTGTAGGCCTCAGGATAGTCTGTATTGTGGACAAGCAATTCAAAAATGTCCTTAAACGCCAGCCAATTCTGCATAGTTCCATCGAACGTTGGAATTGCAAGCGGTTCTAACTTAACCTCACATTCTCGCAAGGGCATCACAGCAGACTGGCTCGGTTTTGCACCCATGATTGCACGGTTCAAGTGGGTACATGCATTGTTATAAATATCTTCAACCTCTTCCCATAACTTCTCGTGGGCCTCCAACTCGGAATTTGCTGCATTGCCCACCAACAGGTCATGGTTGATCACGAAACGTGCATAATGTGTTGACAATGATTTCAACTCTTGCTCAAGATGAAATTCATCAAATGCACCCCTGCTGGAATCCACGCACCCGATCGTGTATGCGTTTAATGTCATTCATTTTTTTAATCTTGTTCAGCTACTCCCTCGATGCCACCTTTATTTCGTCAATCGTAGCGTAGCGTCGTCCTTTCATGGACCTCTTTAGTTTCAAGAACAAGAAAAAGTCATATGGGGAATACGGAGACTGTAGCATCACCACAAATCCCGCCATTTCTGGCGGATTGCTTCGCGCGAATTGCGTTTAACTTGCAGGTAATATTTCTTATTGACCGTTTTACCCTGTGGCAAGAACTCATGATGCACAACGCCCCTGCAATCGAAGAAAACGGTAAGAAAAACTTTTTCGGTCTTGGTTCGTGCCGCAGATTCCATTGAGATGATTGAGCTTTCGTCTCCATGTCATAACCATAAACTGTTATGACCCTCTGGAGCAAATTTGGGTCGGCGCGGACAGAGTCCAACATCTCATTAGCAATGTTCATGCGATGCTGCTCTTGGTCGAAGTTGAGCAGTTTGGTAGGAATTTTGAGTCGACCCGTCTCATGCCCAAATCATTGAAAAAAATCGAACGGCATGAGCCAATCGATATGTCTAGGTCCTGAGCGACTTCTCTAATGCTGATTCGACGATTGGCCAATACCAGTTTCTTCACTTCATCAATTTTTTCATCTGTTAGTGAAGTGCTCGGGCGTCCAGCACGATTTTCGTCGTTAACATCTTCTCGGCCTTCTGAGAACATTTCACACAAAATTTGATACAGGATCTTTGATCCATCTTTTTGAATAGGTAAAAATCGAACACTTCGGCTCGTCTTGCAAGAAAAGCCGCTGTCAACAATTAACTGAACATTCAAAATGACCGAACTCATCGGCATGAGTCAGAGACATGAGTACCAACATATCTCCACAAAAAAATCGAAATTCGAATATACGTAACCTGCGAAAATTCAAAATTCGCGATACTTTTTGTACACATCTCGTGCGCTGACTCTTGGTAGCCTAAGAAATTGAAGTAGGAAAACATAGCCAGTTGTCGAATGGCGATCACTTACGTCATTTGTACAGTCGGCGTTACAAAATCCAATGATTTCATCGGAGCTCTTTTGTAAACTATGCTCTTGTAGACGGTACCCTTGAGATATCGCATGCGCTACTTTACTGCAGCCCAATGCGCCATCTTTGTCTTAGCAAGATGACAGCGTAGCTGATATCGGGAAGCGTGACCTGAGCAGCGGATACCAGACATCCAATAGCTTGCTTATAAGACACACCAGCCATGTCCCTTTTGCCGTCGTCATTAGTTGGGCATATCTCCTCCGACAGCTTTTAGTTGACAACAAGGGGTGTGCTTACGTGATGGCATTGGCCACATCTGTCACAAAACCATCAGCAAAGCCACTCGGTTGAGTCATGTAAATCTCTTGGGCAAAGTAGCCACTCAAAAAGGCAGTTAATACATTGATTTGCCAAACGGTAAGACCATGTCTTACTGCTTTGGCGAGCAAAAACCTAATCGACATATATCGCGCAATTGGAACAAGTGTTTGGTCGTAATCGATGCACTGCTCTTGGTTGAACCTTTTTACCGCAAGCCTGACTTTTTAACGAACAGGGTCTCCACCACCTTTTACGTGTGGCTTTCTTACTAACAGAGCTGATAATTTCCACATGTCGATAACATTATGTGGCGTCCTTCGCTGCTTTCTTACAACAGTTTTTGTTCAGGTGCCGTAATTGCTTGCGTGAACGACAGCGAACTTTTCAGAACAGTCTGGCTTTAGTGTACAAGGCATTTTGAGCGACTTGCTTCGAATCGAATTTTGCATCTTGCAAAAGAAGATTTTTCACCGAATTAATGCAAGCATTTTCTTCGAGTTTTCAACTGCGAGCTCTAGTGGTTGAAACTCATTAAGCAATTACACAATAAGCGATGCGGTCAAGTCGTCGTCGATTTTTAGACCTGCATCTCTAAATTTGAAAGCAATCATAACCATTCAATTCATATGTATATTCTTGCAGAGATTCACAGTCCGACATCTTGGGCTGTACCAATTTCGCGTCAATCCTTTGCCTTTATAGACTTACGTGTCCATATTCCATGCTCTTTTCACTGAGGTTTTATCGGCTAAATATCTAACATTATTTTACTCAACTAGCATCGTGATTTCATGCTTTGTCATTGGGATTCCTATCGATGTCTGGTGTAGTCTCTGTCAGATCATTCTGGACCATTTTCACGATTTAATTATCAAACTTAAGTTCCGCTATATATCCATTATACAACTCCTCTACGAGTTCCCCAACCTTTCCCTCAAGTGAGATTATCTAGGCTCTAGACTTTAACCGTTTAGGGATGTCTTCCCGTAAGATTTCGAGGCCGGCATATGGCTAAAGCTCGCCTACACGATTAATGGCCTTAGTGCAAAAGGTCGAGGGACCGTTTAGCTGCGCACCTTTGACATGAGATTAAAATCATCTCCCATCTGACCAACTAGATGGAAGTCTTGGAATTTCTTTGAGGATATCCCTTTGGCCATTCTAAAAACTTCTGTTTATCGGTTGCATTTACAGTTTGCTTATGGATCGCTCCATCATGGGAACGGCGATCAATCACCGCCCTAATACACAATCGTTTTTGCTATTTCCGCAAAATAACCTTTTGTCACATCATTGGTTGCGTTCCTTTTTGACCTTTTGGCTTGAGCTAATGCCCCTTCGCTCGATCGTTGAACTTTTCTTGCATGGAGTTTATTTTGCCTCTCTCACGGTTTTCGGTGTTGAAAGCCCTCTTCTCTAATATCATTCATCCTCTTCAGGATTCTGAAGTCTGATTGTTCTATTATTTCATTTTATCGGAAGAGCAAGTCGTACAGGGAATTGTAATCTCTTGAAGGCATCCCAATACCTTTTTACAGTAAGGCGAGTATCAGTACATAGACTTGGAAACCATAGATTGAGAGTAGGGAAAGATTTGGGTACAACAGCCAGCCTTAAATCTTTAACTATGGTAGCGTAGCTACCATAACACCAAGTTTCCTTTAGTATAAATTAATTTTATGCCCAGCTTTTGGTGCAGAATGTTTGCTTTCGGAGCTTTTGGTACTTTACTCTTGCTTGTGGGTCTTCAGCTGGGCTGATTTCAGCTGTGTTGCGATTCTTTGCATCGAGAAGCTTCACGCCTTTTGACATTAAGTCAAGTTGAGTTGAGATAGAGTAGATTCCACTTGGTGACTGCACCACTCCGACTAGTAATTTGTCTAGCCTAATTGACGCAGGTCTCGTACTTGGGCTTGGGATATTTCTTTGAATGTTGAACTATCCGTGGAGGGTAGTTGCTTTGACCTTTCCTCCCATGAGATCGTCACTTTACGGATCGTAGTTTCCGTCGATGGTTACTTTGGTATCTTCGCCCTCCACAAGCCTTACTGCTCTCCGTTCAGGAAAGAAGGGCAGCTGTGCCATAGCTTTCAGTAGCACAGTAAGCTCACTGTTACTCACTGAGGTTGGCAGATATCAGTGAAGTGCAACTCTATAATATAGAGTCTGTTATCTCCGACTGCAAACAACTGCATTGATTCATTTATTCATTAATTGTTTATTTTTGTGAATCAATGAATGTTCACATCATAGCTGCCAACGAAGAGAGTTGACATGATGTTTGCTTACTTTGGTTTTACAAATTAAGTTATGTACATACATATACATATATACGTATAAAAGTTATGTACATAATTAACACTCATAAGTACGCCTTTTTTGTGAATCAATGAATGTTCACATCATAGCTGCCAACGAAGAGAGTTGACATGTTGTTTGCTTACTTTGGTTTTACAAATTAAGTTATGTACATACATAAACATATATACGTATAAAAGTTATGTACATAATTAACACTCATAAGTATACACGGTTCAGTACACACATGGTTCCACATGTAGAAGTCCACGCAAGTGGGGAAAGTTACTGATCGCCATTCACTTGGGAAGGGCCAGGACGATTTTTCTGCATATGGTTCAACAAGCTCACAACTTCCGGGATTAGACCAAGTATCCTCTGGGTAGCTTCCGAGCACCCGTTCGGGAGTTAGCTGACATCACTGCCATTCCAAAAATGCCATGGACGTGGCAAGGCAAGAAAATCATAGGACCTTGTTGGAGAGAGATTTCGTCGCCAGGTACTGTCGTTCGCTCCGGTGGACGAGCGCCTCGCAATAATCCGCATCAAACCTGATTGTTTAACATCTCGCTCATTTGCACCCACGCCCCGACGGAAGAGAAGGACGATGCGACCAAAGATTCCTTCCTCTGAGCGCCTAGAACGTTCCTATGAGCGCTGCGCCCTCCACGACATAAAAATCGTACTTGGCGACTTCAACGCCAGGGTGGGCAAGGAGGGAACTTTTGGTCCCACAGTCGGAAAATTCAGCCTGCTCAACGAAACATTCGGAAATGGATAGAGGCTGATCGACTTCGACGGAGTTCGAAACATGGTAGTCTGCAGCACCAGATTCCACCAAGCTACCTGGCTGTCTCCTGATCGAAAAATGCGAAACCAGATAGATTATATTGTGATAGATGGAAGACACGCTGTATTAGATGTACGTACGATCCGAGAACCCAACATCGACTCGGAACATTACCTCGTTGCAGCTAAACTGCGCAAACGTCACTGTGCAGTAAAAAACGTACATCTACCTACGCAAAGAATGTTCGACATCGAAAAGCTGTAATCACAACAGGCAGCCAGAAGATTCGCCACTCGACTCTCACTCCTGCTCTCAGAGAGTACTGCCCAACACACCGGTATGCACGAGCAATGGAACAACATTTCTCGTTCTCAACGTACCGCCGCTGAAGAAGAAATTGAGTTCTGGCGAGACCGAAAACACAGTTGGTACGACGCGGAATGTCATGCTGTCGCAGGCAGAAAAGATGCTGCCTATAGAGCCGCGCTGCGTTCGGGCGCAACGCGAGCTATGTGGGATCGCTACAGAGAGCTAAGAAAGGAAAAGAGGCGTACCATCGGACAGTGCGAGGAGCTTGAGATGCTGGCCAATAGGAACAACGCTCGAAAATTCTACCAGAAAGTTCGGCGGCTTACAAAAGGTTTTAAGACCAGGACGTTTTTCTGGACCTTATCAGTGTGGCTTTAGACCTGGAAAGTCCACCATCGACAGTGGTGAACGCCGACAAAACGAAGTACCTCCTGTCATCAAACAAACAGACGGCGCACTCGCGTATCGGCGCCCATGTCATTGTTGACAGCAACGATATCGAGGTTGTAAAAGACTTCGTTTATTTAGGAACCAGTATTAACACCTATAACAATGTGAGCCTTCAAGTCCAACGTAGAAGATCCAGCGGCTACGTTGGCTGGGTTATTCGTTGCGGTATCAGCTGGTGGTAGCAGAGGAAGAGGAAGGCCTCCTCTGAGAAAGAAACGACTGGCGATCTTTGTTAAACTCGGCTTAAATCGCGTAAGCGATTATCGCGCCAATTAAGAAGAGGAAGAATACAAAGTATGTCAAAAATGAGTTTTCATATAGAAAATAAATTCAACTTTTCGACTTCAATAGCTAAAAATACCACTCGTTATTTATATTTGATTTCTTTTTTGTACTGAATCATATTTATTCACAGCATTTAAAGGAAATTGATAAACAAAACTTTAAATTCTTTGGAAAGCAACAACTAAAGCAACAAACACCAATAACACTCTATTTCGAAACTGTTTTTTCATTTTGTTTTTTCATTTCTTTAGAATGTGTTTTGCGATTAACTTCGATTTACCGTTATTTCTGCTTTGCAATGATCACTTTGATGCTTTCGTTTTACAATTCAGTGAAAAATGTTTGGTTTATTCGGACTTAAAATTTAAATATTGTGTTTTTAAAATTCCTGCCAAAAGATTATCCTTTGATATTACCCAAATATTATATAATATTATAATTACCACTTGGGTAAAAGTGTTCAGGAATTGTCTGAAATATTTTCGATGGCTCTCAAACAGTTTATAATATTATAAATCCTGTGGGAAAAAAGGGTAGATTAGAGCAAAAGCGTGCTGGTCTAAAAGTAAAATTACTGATGATCCGAAAATTAGATAAAAACCCAAGAATTTCCTTCAGAACACTTGCAAAAGTGCTTAACGAAGAGTGTGGTATTGTTGTCCCTCATGAAGCAGTGTGTCAAGCTGTACTGCATCACAAATATTCATCGATATCAGCACTCAAGAAACTATTGCTGGCTGCATGTGTAAAAACGCTTGTCTTTTGCCTTAAACAAATTTTTCGAACCAGTACATTATTGGGACGACGTTATATTATGACGCGAGACAAAGATCATGCTGTACTACAATGATGGATCGACCAGAGTATGGCGCAAGCCCTTAACAGCTTTACATAATCGAAATATAACTCCTACGGTTAAATTGGGATGAGTTTCCGTTATGGTTTAGGGGTGCATTTCAAGTAAAAGGGTAGGAGACTTGGTGTTCATTGACGGCACAATGGACGCCAACCAACATTTAATCATGTTGAAAAAAAACTTAGTCAGCAGTGCTAGAAAATTTGGCTTGAGCACTGAGAATAAATTAAATTTTAAATTTTACCAAGATAACGATCCAAAGCATAAGGAGCATAATGTGTGGCCGAGCTTCTCATCCTATTTGCGGCATACGTTGATGTTGTTCAATAAATGGAGGAACGTACAGTTTTAAGCCAACTGCAAACGGCAGATATTTTTTATGAGGAGCTTTTTTCGGCAGAAATATATTCGGAGATTTGCCACTTCCTGCCAAGGGACGGCCGCTACTAGAAAAAACTTTTTCTTCACTGTGGTATTTCATGGAGATTGGAACCTACGTTCTCCGGTTTCTGAATGGTAGTCACGGACCAAGCCATAATGCTGCGGCGGCCGTTTTATGTTATCCTCCGTTACAAAATCTAATGGCGGATCTCCGTTGTGAACTATAGCAAAGGTTTAACTATCTTCGTTGTAGAGACAACCTGGAAAGTGTGTCTGCATTAGTGATTGTAGTGTTTCTTCTCTGTTAGGCTTACTATGGTGCAGACTGACCTGGATAAACTCCATCATCGCTCGCTTGATATATTGGTAGACAAACACCGGAGGTTTGTTCGACGTTCTCCTCATTATAATGGTGGGGGGAGATACTTCGCATCCTCCCAATCGTCAGAGTAGTTGGAGTATTTCCCTTTTGTATTCTCTAGGGTAACTCTTCTTATCATTTCGGATTTGGGTGCCACCTCTTCGGTCAGTGATTCTCATCTGCAACTGAAGCCACCTCCGCTAGTTCGGTAGCTAAAGTACTTTTGTTGGCTACATCCTGCCGACTGTGGATTGAGTGATACCTCATTCAGAGGGATCACCGCTAGCCTTCGTTTGCCATCGACCTCACCAATCTTCGCTATCTTCAAATCACTGGTAGATAGTTCGGGATTACCTAATTTTATCTATTCCAGAAATTACTCGGGATCAGTATGGAAATCTGGGGCCCAGGCACCGGATATTAGACAGGAGTGAAATACGTATATTAAATTTTTTCAAATCATATCGCAATAGCAGGGAAAAGTTGCTACATATCAATACAAATTCAGGAAAAAAAGAAATTTCAAATCGGTTAATATCTTCCTTCGCGCATTGCATTTAAAATTTACAAATTTTATCCCAAATCTAGCTGATTTACGAAAACTTGTAGAAGTTGTAAATGATTAAGGATCGAGCTCACTTTTTATACATAGCACTTTCAGCATTGAGTAGTAGATTTTTAATTTACTAATCTATCCATTTATGTGGTTCTGAGCGATCAACTTTCACCAATTTGGACCAAATCTACTAAGGAAACCTATGCCAAATGAGGCTTGCGTGAAAGCGGCTTACGGCTACTATAACACGTCTTCCACTTGGTTACTTGTATTCTATCGTCTTTCTTTTCATTTTGCTTTTGATTCTGGCATACCGATAAACGAAGTGCACAGAAGAGCTAATACTCTCTGGTCATTACCAGGTCTGCTTTCACTCTTGTCCAACAGCGCTGTTTGGTCAAAAAAATTTCTTTTCGATGTTCTTTTGAATTACATAGTTTACACAATTACTTAACATTAAATCGCTTCAAACATTTTAAACATGTCTCTGCTCGTAAGGACATACCCTCCCCATTTTTTGGTGCACCTAAACCACTGCTGTCATCGGTCCTTCCCACTAATACCGACATTATACAATGTTGGCAAGAAGTGAGGTACAAAATGACAGTAGAATCTTCTGCTGCCAGTTCTGGTCAGAAGTTAAGCTTCACAGTTGTAGCAGATACTCTAGCTAATCAGACTGAGTCCCTTTATTCCAAGGCTTCGATTCCAATAGTTTCCCACACAAGAGTTGTACAAAAGATCAAACATCTACATGATCGATACTACACTCTTCTTAAATCTTATTCAAGGGACAAAGACACACCTGAGATACGAAAGAAGTACAATGATTTCATTGAACAATCTCCAAGTACATTATTTGACATTTCGTCCTGCAAGTGCGAGATGACACTCAATTGCTTTTGTCAAAAAAGCTTTGATAAGTGTATTTGTCCCAGACCGGTAACTATCAACTGCACATGCCCTAAAGATAGAAAGTTACCGCCATTAGAAATCAAATTTCTATATGCTCAAAGATATCTCGGACAAGGTAAGATTGCGACAGTAGATACCAAAGAAACTCAAAAGCGTACATTAAAGTTGCAGAGAAAAGCTCGTCACTTAAGTCAGACCAACTTACCTGGACCTTCTTGTAGTAGCATTGATTCTGAAACAGAGATAACTCCTGAAGTTGACAATGATAAGAATGATCCCGATTTTCAGACCCCACGCTCTATTTCCTTTCAGTCAGCAAGTTAAAAAAATGCACAGATGCGCTTATCACTTCCAGCAACGGCTTTAACAAGTGATCGTTTTGGAGTATCTGATAGAGTAGCAGCAGCTTTGTGTCTAGTGCATTTAAAGACGTTGGTCTTATAACGGACAAAGATACTTCTTTTGTTGTTGATCGAAGCAAAATTAGAAGAGAAAAATAAAAATGTAGACTAAAACTTATCGAATCGGGGAATGCAATAGAGCAATTAAACGACCCGATGTGTGTGTATTGTGATGGCAGGATGGATGACACTTTAGTTTTAGTTGAAAAAGGAAACAAACGTTATCAATCTATAAAAAACGAAGAGCACATTTCAGTAATAACAGAACCAGGCTCAAAGTACCTTTGTCATTTAGTACCTACTTCAAAAAGTTGAAAGAACACAGCATACAGCATTGTAAATTATTTTGAAGAAAATGGTATAAATCAATCTAATGTTGTAGTGATTGGATGTGATGGTACGTCAACAAATACTGGGTGGAAGAATGGTGCAATAAAATTCATTGAAACGCGTTTAAAAAGACCAGTACAATGGGCTATCTGTCTCCTCCATTTTAATGAATTACCTCTGAGGCATCTAGTTGAAATACTTGATGGTAAAACAACAGGTCCTCAGTCTTTCAGTGGGCTTCTTGGCAAACAGCTGGCTAAATGTGAATCTTTGTCCATCGTTGCTTTTCAGAGAATTGAATGCTCTCTTCAACGAACGCTTGACGCAATAAGCTTAAGTAAAGATCAGAAATACTTACATGACATTGCCATTGCTATTGATGCTGGTTTTTGCTCCCCAGATCTAGCAAATCGAGATCCGGGACCAATATCCCACTCTCGTTGGTTGACAATTGCAAACAGGTTCCCACGATTATGCATTTCTTTGCAAGAGCCATCTAAAAATCTCATTCAAATTGTAAAATACATTTTGACTGTATACGTACCTATATGGTTCGAAATCAAAACAAATGTAGAATCTTATCTTCAGAAGTCCAGGCAGTAGTTCATAAGGTCATTCAAACAAATTCCTTTTTTGCCCGCGATCTTGGATTGAGGCGAGTTCTGAAAATAAAAGAAATCCCTTCAAAAGACAAAAATATTAGAAACTTTTTGGTTCCTTAACTAAACTTTGAAGCAAATGAATATTTTGAATTAATTAATTGGTCTGAAATGAAACTTACCTGCCCCCCAATTTTAGACAGCCTTTCTTCTGAAGATATCTTGCAATTAATTTCTGGGAAAGAAAAACCAAAATTAACCATAGATTTAACAAATATTCCATGCAATACGCAAGCTGTGAGCATTGCGTAAAACTAGTAACTCAAGCGTCCTCAAAAGTGTATGGGAACGAGAGACGTGATGGGTTTATAAGAGCAATACTCACTTCTCGTACAGTTATGCCTCAATTTGAAACTAAAACAGACTTTGCCACTCCCGAATAAATAATTTTTCATCTTTGGTTGGTTGGTTGGGAAGGGAGGGGGTGGAACTCGTAGTACAGTCACCTTCACGGTGTCTTACTGCTTTGGCGAGCAAAAACCTAATCGACATATATCGCGCAATTGGAACAAGTGTTTGGTCGTAATCGATGCACTGCTCTTGGTTGAACCTTTTTACCGCAAGCCTGACTTTTTAACGAACAGGGTCTCCACCACCTTTTACGTGTGGCTTTCTTACTAACAGAGCTGATAATTTCCACATGTCGATAACATTATGTGGCGTCCTTCGCTGCTTTCTTACAACAGTTTTTGTTCAGGTGCCGTAATTGCTTGCGTGAACGACAGCGAACTTTTCAGAACAGTCTGGCTTTAGTGTACAAGGCATTTTGAGCGACTTGCTTCGAATCGAATTTTGCATCTTGCAAAAGAAGATTTTTCACCGAATTAATGCAAGCATTTTCTTCGAGTTTTCAACTGCGAGCTCTAGTGGTTGAAACTCATTAAGCAATTACACAATAAGCAATGCGGTCAAGTCGTCGTCGATTTTTAGACCTGCATCTCTAAATTTGAAAGCAATCATAACCATTCAATTCATATGTATATTCTTGCAGAGATTCACAGTCCGACATCTTGGGCTGTACCAATTTCGCGTCAATCCTTTGCCTTTATAGACTTACGTGTCCATATTCCATGCTCTTTTCACTGAGGTTTTATCGGCTAAATATCTAACATTATTTTACTCAACTAGCATCGTGATTTCATGCTTTGTCATTGGGATTCCTATCGATGTCTGGTGTAGTCTCTGTCAGATCATTCTGGACCATTTTCACGATTTAATTATCAAACTTAAGTTCCGCTATATATCCATTATACAACTCCTCTACGAGTTCCCCAACCTTTCCCTCAAGTGAGATTATCTAGGCTCTAGACTTTAACCGTTTAGGGATGTCTTCCCGTAAGATTTCGAGGCCGGCATATGGCTAAAGCTCGCCTACACGATTAATGGCCTTAGTGCAAAAGGTCGAGGGACCGTTTAGCTGCGCACCTTTGACATGAGATTAAAATCATCTCCCATCTGACCAACTAGATGGAAGTCTTGGAATTTCTTTGAGGATATCCCTTTGGCCATTCTAAAAACTTCTGTTTATCGGTTGCATTTACAGTTTGCTTATGGATCGCTCCATCATGGGAACGGCGATCAATCACCGCCCTAATACACAATCGTTTTTGCTATTTCCGCAAAATAACCTTTTGTCACATCATTGGTTGCGTTCCTTTTTGACCTTTTGGCTTGAGCTAATGCCCCTTCGCTCGATCGTTGAACTTTTCTTGCATGGAGTTTATTTTGCCTCTCTCACGGTTTTCGGTGTTGAAAGCCCTCTTCTCTAATATCATTCATCCTCTTCAGGATTCTGAAGTCTGATTGTTCTATTATTTCATTTTATCGGAAGAGCAAGTCGTACAGGGAATTGTAATCTCTTGAAGGCATCCCAATACCTTTTTACAGTAAGGCGAGTATCAGTACATAGACTTGGAAACCATAGATTGAGAGTAGGGAAAGATTTGGGTACAACAGCCAGCCTTAAATCTTTAACTATGGTAGCGTAGCTACCATAACACCAAGTTTCCTTTAGTATAAATTAATTTTATGCCCAGCTTTTGGTGCAGAATGTTTGCTTTCGGAGCTTTTGGTACTTTACTCTTGCTTGTGGGTCTTCAGCTGGGCTGATTTCAGCTGTGTTGCGATTCTTTGCATCGAGAAGCTTCACGCCTTTTGACATTAAGTCAAGTTGAGTTGAGATAGAGTAGATTCCACTTGGTGACTGCACCACTCCGACTAGTAATTTGTCTAGCCTAATTGACGCAGGTCTCGTACTTGGGCTTGGGATATTTCTTTGAATGTTGAACTATCCGTGGAGGGTAGTTGCTTTGACCTTTCCTCCCATGAGATCGTCACTTTACGGATCGTAGTTTCCGTCGATGGTTACTTTGGTATCTTCGCCCTCCACAAGCCTTACTGCTCTCCGTTCAGGAAAGAAGGGCAGCTGTGCCATAGCTTTCAGTAGCACAGTAAGCTTACTGTTACTTGTTGTTGTTGTTTTAACAGCATAGTTAGCCCTGTCAGTGTAGGTATATCATCTGTCGTCTTCGTCTAGCTCATCTAGGGGTAGGCCCAGGAAACATGCTGTTTCGGCGGGTTGGGTCCAGAGGGAGAGGGGGCTTAGATGAGTCTGATTAAGGGGGCATGTGAAGAGGTGGTTAGTGTCGTGCGGGGTACCTTCACATGCCGGACATGTGTTTGGTATGTCGGGGTCAATTCTGGATAAGTAGGAGTTTAACCTGCTACAATATCCAGAACGTAATTGTGCCAATGTTACACGAGTCTCACGGGGAAGCTGGAGCTCTTCATCTGCAATGGGTGGTGGTTGGACTCCGATTACGGCATTCACGGGACGGGAGTTCATGAAGGTGGTAACGGACTCCCGGTGAATGTCGTTTATTGACTGTCTGAATACTGTCCGGTCCAGTAGGTCTCGGTCAGTTTTGTCCTGGAGTTCGTCAGCGTAGTCGAGGAGGTGTCTCCTGACGTGCCTGGGAGGCGGCTCAGGCTCAAGCAGGTGTCTGCAGGGGTGAAACCTGCGGTAACACCCCAGCAGGAACTGCTTGCTGAGCAATTTGTTGTGCTCCGCGACTGGGAGCATTTGTGCCTCGTTGTGCAGGTGTTGTATGGGTGACATCAGGAGGCACCCGGTCGCTGTCCGAATGGCGGTATTCTGACATGTCTGAAGCTTTATCCACTGCGAATCACTAGTACCAGGCGACCAGACAGGCGCAGCATAGTTTAGAACCGGCCGGCCAATTGCCTTAAATGTCGAAAGCAACAGTTCTTTGTCCTTGCCCCAAGTGCTGCCGGCCAGCGATTTGAGGACCTTGTTGCGATTTTGGACTTTAGTGGCAATTGCGGTTGTATGCGCAGAGAAGGAGAGCAAGCTGTCAAAGGTTACACCCAAAATGTTGGGGTTATTTACAGTCGGAATTGGTGTGTCGTCGACTTTTACCTTAAGGGACAGCTTGACCTCCTTTGTCCAGGTGGTGAAAAGGGTCGCCGTGGACTTGGTGGGGGAAAGTTGGAGATTCCTCGCAGTGAAAAAGCGAGAAAGGTCGGTGAGGTAGTTGTTCACTTTGGAACACAGGCCATCGATGTCATTGCCCGACGCCATTATCGTGCAATCGTCAGCGTATGAGATCAGGGAAACTCCCGCTGGTGGTTGGGGGAGCTTCGAGATGCAGAAGTTAAAAAGCAAGGGTGAAAGGACACCACCCTGCGGTACGCCTTGCTTAATCTTCCTCTGCTTTGACATTTGATCTCGAAAAATCACTGAGGAGTGCCGACCGCTCAGGTAGTTCGCGGACCACCTCTTCAGCCCTGGCGGGAGTGTCGACTGATAAATATCATCTAGTAGCGTGGAATGGCTGACTGTATCGAAAGCCTTCTTTAGGTCCAACGCTACTAGGACAGTCCTCTCGCAGGGGCGGTTTTGGTTAAGCCCGCGATTTATCTGGGCGTTTATGGCGGTGAGTGCCGTAGTGGTGCTGTGCACTCGTCGGAATCCGTGCTGATGTGGGGCTGGGGCCAGGTGGGTCGTGAAGAGTGGGAGTAGGAGGGCTTCAAGTGTCTTCACTACTGGGGAAAGGAGAGTTATCGGCCGATAAGACTCCCCTTGGTTGGCGGGTTTCCCAGGTTTCAATAGTGGGACCACTCTCCCTGCTTTCCACTTGTCAGGGATGATGAGAGTGGCCAGAGACAAATTGAAGACCCTTGTGAGGTATCCTACTCCCAGGGGTCCCAGATGCTTCAGCATCAGCGCGTTAAGTCCGTCAGGGCCAATGGCTTTCGATGATTTCGACTTGTTGATGGCCCCCTGAACCTCATCACCGGAGAAAGTAAGTGGCGCACTGTCGTTCGTCAGTTTGTGCAGCCTTCTGGTAACACGACGTTTGGTTCTGTCGCCCGGAGGATGCAGTGTAAACAGCCGGCTAAAATAGCTCGCGCATCTCTTCGGGTCCGACGAAGTACAACCGTTGAAGGTGATAGCCACCTTGTCGTTGTGTTTCGTCGGGTTCGACAGGGACCTAACGGTGGACCAGAGCTTACTCACTCCGGATCTCCAAATTGAGATCCCTTATGCGGGGATCCCCGGGATCGGCCTGGCGTAGGTGGTCACGCTCGTTTGCTAAACTGGCTGCTTCTGCTGGGAAGTGAGGACGGATGTCCTTATAACATCCAGCTGGGATGAAGCGAGCCGCAGCAGCTGTGAGCACCTTGCGGAATGCGCGTTCGCCGACGCGCACATCAGTGGGGATGGGAAGAGCGGCGAAGGTGTCCTCGGTGAATTCCGTGAAGCCGGCCCAATTAGCTTTTATAAAGTTAAAATAGGACCGGTGATTCGCGGAAACGAAATCGGCAGGTCTCTCGATCGAGACGATAATGGGCAAGTGGTCTGATGCAAGCGATAGCATAGGTCGCCACGTTATGCTATTTATCAGACCCGCGCTAGCTATTGTTAGGTCAGGCGAGCTGCTACAATTACCCACTACCCTGGTGGGGGCGTCGTCGTTCACTGTGCTGAATGTCGAGTCGTCTATCTGCTCTGCCAATTGCTGTCCCCTACGATCATTTGGCAGGCTTGAATGCCAAAGATCGTGATGCGCATTAAAGTCACCTACAACCAATCGGTTTTCACCTCTGATGAGCGCACCTATATCAGGGTGATATCCTGCCGGGCAGCAGGTGACAGGGGGTATGTATATATTAAAAATTTCGAGCTCGGAATCGCCTGACCGGACAGCTATGCCTTGACATTCTAAGGTGCTGTCCCTGGGGTCGATTCCTTCATCGATAAGACGATACTGCACAGTGTGGTGGACTATAAACGCTAGGCCACCACCGTTGTCTCGCTCGCTATCGTGTCTGTGCACGTTATAGCCATCCCTGGTGATCAGAGATGACCTAGCGTGCAGCTTTGTTTCTTGGACCGCAGCTATCTTGATACTGTGCCGGTTCATAAAGTCGACTATCTCGTCGACCTTACTCGTAAGTCCGTTGCAGTTAAACTGGAGAAGCTTGAAGCTTCTCGGTGAGGTCAGTGTAATCCGGGGGGTGAGGGACGCGTGGGGTTGTCTACGTTGGACCTGCTGTGCAATCCACTGTGGTTGTTGCGGCCTGATGGTGGTGGGCGGCCGCGCCTCCGGGGGAGATAGTGGGTGCAGAGCTCTGCAGCAGGGGGCAACGTAGGCAGGTGTCCACTCACGGGTGGTGCGCAGGCCGGAACATCTCCGAAAATGGCACCAGCCACTGCAGGAATTGCATTGGACTGATACCAGATTCCGAGGTATTACGGTCTGACACACGGAACAGACTGTACGGGGGACCAGGAGCTGCTGGTTTGTCCCCGCACTGGGGTTGGAGCAGGAAGGGATAGGAGGGGTTAAAGGGGAGTTGTGTTGCTCCGATAGGCTCCTCACCGTGGAGGTGTGGGTTGTGGTGGCGGTTGGTAGTGCCGGCCTATCAGGGGGTGTGGTAGCCGTGGAGGCATCAGACGCCTGTTGGCGGGAGCAACACGTGGCCACATACCGTGTGGACCACTCCCTGTGCGACTTAAGGCCTGAGCAGGTCTTAAGGTGGCTCCACCCGTTGCACTTATTGCACCTAACCGAGGTGGAGTTCGGGTGGAGCCGTTGATGGCAGACGCAGCAGTAGAATACCTCTGGCCCAGGGTTGGATTCGACTCCAGCCCTGAGGAGAAATATTTGGAGCAGGTTAGCTGCGAGAGTTTGCTCCTGTGACGTAAGGGGTAGGGTGATATACGATACACTAGACAGGGCTAGTGTACTGGGGCGGCAGCCCTTGATCGGGAAAAACCCGAGTCATTCCGGTAACGTAGAACCGGCTGCCATGGGAATGCTCACTGTTACTCACTGAGGTTGGCAGATATCAGTGAAGTGCAACTCTATAATATAGAGTCTGTTATCTCCGACTGCAAACAACTGCATTGATTCATTTATTCATTAATTGTTTATTTTTGTGAATCAATGAATGTTCACATCATAGCTGCCAACGAAGAGAGTTGACATGATGTTTGCTTACTTTGGTTTTACAAATTAAGTTATGTACATACATATACATATATACGTATAAAAGTTATGTACATAATTAACACTCATAAGTACGCCTTTTTTGTGAATCAATGAATGTTCACATCATAGCTGCCAACGAAGAGAGTTGACATGTTGTTTGCTTACTTTGGTTTTACAAATTAAGTTATGTACATACATAAACATATATACGTATAAAAGTTATGTACATAATTAACACTCATAAGTATACACGGTTCAGTACACACATGGTTCCACATGTAGAAGTCCACGCAAGTGGGGAAAGTTACTGATCGCCATTCACTTGGGAAGGGCCAGGACGATTTTTCTGCATATGGTTCAACAAGCTCACAACTTCCGGGATTAGACCAAGTATCCTCTGGGTAGCTTCCGAGCACCCGTTCGGGAGTTAGCTGACATCACTTCCATTCCAAAAATGCCATGGACGTGGCAAGGCAAGAAAATCATAGGACCTTGTTGGAGAGAGATTTCGTCGCCAAGTACTGTCGTTCACTCCGGTGGACGAGCGCCTCGCAATAATCCGCATCAAACCTGATTGTTTAACATCTCGCTCATTTGCACCCACGCCCCGACGGAAGAGAAGGACGATGCGACCAAAGATTCCTTCCTCTGAGCGCCTAGAACGTTCCTATGAGCGCTGCGCCCTCCACGACATAAAAATCGTACTTGGCGACTTCAACGCCAGGGTGGGCAAGGAGGGAACTTTTGGTCCCACAGTCGGAAAATTCAGCCTGCTCAACGAAACATTCGGAAATGGATAGAGGCTGATCGACTTCGACGGAGTTCGAAACATGGTAGTCTGCAGCACCAGATTCCACCAAGCTACCTGGCTGTCTCCTGATCGAAAAATGCGAAACCAGATAGATTATATTGTGATAGATGGAAGACACGCTGTATTAGATGTACGTACGATTCGAGAACCCAACATCGACTCGGAACATTACCTCGTTGCAGCTAAACTGCGCAAACGTCACTGTGCAGTAAAAAACGTACATCTACCTACGCAAAGAATGTTCGACATCGAAAAGCTGTAATCACAACAGGCAGCCAGAAGATTCGCCACTCGACTCTCACTCCTGCTCTCAGAGAGTACTGCCCAACACACCGGTATGCACGAGCAATGGAACAACATTTCTCGTTCTCAACGTACCGCCGCTGAAGAAGAAATTGAGTTCTGGCGAGACCGAAAACACAGTTGGTACGACGCGGAATGTCATGCTGTCGCAGGCAGAAAAGATGCTGCCTATAGAGCCGCGCTGCGTTCGGGCGCAACGCGAGCTATGTGGGATCGCTACAGAGAGCTAAGAAAGGAAAAGAGGCGTACCATCGGACAGTGCGAGGAGCTTGAGATGCTGGCCAATAGGAACAACGCTCGAAAATTCTACCAGAAAGTTCGGCGGCTTACAAAAGGTTTTAAGACCAGGACGTTTTTCTGGACCTTATCAGTGTGGCTTTAGACCTGGAAAGTCCACCATCGACAGTGGTGAACGCCGACAAAACGAAGTACCTCCTGTCATCAAACAAACAGACGGCGCACTCGCGTATCGGCGCCCATGTCATTGTTGACAGCAACGATATCGAGGTTGTAAAAGACTTCGTTTATTTAGGAACCAGTATTAACACCTATAACAATGTGAGCCTTCAAGTCCAACGTAGAAGATCCAGCGGCTACGTTGGCTGGGTTATTCGTTGCGGTATCAGCTGGTGGTAGCAGAGGAAGAGGAAGGCCTCCTCTGAGAAAGAAACGACTGGCGATCTTTGTTAAACTCGGCTTAAATCGCGTAAGCGATTATCGCGCCAATTAAGAAGAGGAAGAATACAAAGTATGTCAAAAATGAGTTTTCATATAGAAAATAAATTCAACTTTTCGACTTCAATAGCTAAAAATACCACTCGTTATTTATATTTGATTTCTTTTTTGTACTGAATCATATTTATTCACAGCATTTAAAGGAAATTGATAAACAAAACTTTAAATTCTTTGGAAAGCAACAACTAAAGCAACAAACACCAATAACACTCTATTTCGAAACTGTTTTTTCATTTTGTTTTTTCATTTCTTTAGAATGTGTTTTGCGATTAACTTCGATTTACCGTTATTTCTGCTTTGCAATGATCACTTTGATGCTTTCGTTTTACAATTCAGTGAAAAATGTTTGGTTTATTCGGACTTAAAATTTAAATATTGTGTTTTTAAAATTCCTGCCAAAAGATTATCCTTTGATATTACCCAAATATTATATAATATTATAATTACCACTTGGGTAAAAGTGTTCAGGAATTGTCTGAAATATTTTCGATGGCTCTCAAACAGTTTATAATATTATAAATCCTGTGGGAAAAAAGGGTAGATTAGAGCAAAAGCGTGCTGGTCTAAAAGTAAAATTACTGATGATCCGAAAATTAGATAAAAACCCAAGAATTTCCTTCAGAACACTTGCAAAAGTGCTTAACGAAGAGTGTGGTATTGTTGTCCCTCATGAAGCAGTGTGTCAAGCTGTACTGCATCACAAATATTCATCGAGATCAGCACTCAAGAAACTATTGCTGGCTGCATGTGTAAAAACGCTTGTCTTTTGCCTTAAACAAATTTTTCGAACCAGTACATTATTGGGACGACGTTATATTATGACGCGAGACAAAGATCATGCTGTACTACAATGATGGATCGACCAGAGTATGGCGCAAGCCCTTAACAGCTTTACATAATCGAAATATAACTCCTACGGTTAAATTGGGATGAGTTTCCGTTATGGTTTAGGGGTGCATTTCAAGTAAAAGGGTAGGAGACTTGGTGTTCATTGACGGCACAATGGACGCCAACCAACATTTAATCATGTTGAAAAAAAACTTAGTCAGCAGTGCTAGAAAATTTGGCTTGAGCACTGAGAATAAATTAAATTTTAAATTTTACCAAGATAACGATCCAAAGCATAAGGAGCATAATGTGTGGCCGAGCTTCTCATCCTATTTGCGGCATACGTTGATGTTGTTCAATAAATGGAGGAACGTACAGTTTTAAGCCAACTGCAAACGGCAGATATTTTTTATGAGGAGCTTTTTTCGGCAGAAATATATTCGGAGATTTGCCACTTCCTGCCAAGGGACGGCCGCTACTAGAAAAAACTTTTTCTTCACTGTGGTATTTCATGGAGATTGGAACCTACGTTCTCCGGTTTCTGAATGGTAGTCACGGACCAAGCCATAATGCTGCGGCGGCCGTTTTATGTTATCCTCCGTTACAAAATCTAATGGCGGATCTCCGTTGTGAACTATAGCAAAGGTTTAACTATCTTCGTTGTAGAGACAACCTTGAAAGTGTGTCTGCATTAGTGATTGTAGTGTTTCTTCTCTGTTAGGCTTACTATGGTGCAGACTGACCTGGATAAACTCCATCATCGCTCGCTTGATATATTGGTAGACAAACACCGGAGGTTTGTTCGACGTTCTCCTCATTATAATGGTGGGGGGAGATACTTCGCATCCTCCCAATCGTCAGAGTAGTTGGAGTATTTCCCTTTTGTATTCTCTAGGGTAACTCTTCTTATCATTTCGGATTTGGGTGCCACCTCTTCGGTCAGTGATTCTCATCTGCAACTGAAGCCACCTCCGCTAGTTCGGTAGCTAAAGTACTTTTGTTGGCTACATCCTGCCGACTGTGGATTGAGTGATACCTCATTCAGAGGGATCACCGCTAGCCCTCGTTTGCCATCGACCTCACCAATCTTCGCTATCTTCAAATCACTGGTAGATAGTTCGGGATTACCTAATTTTATCTATTCCAGAAATTATTCGGGATCAGTATGGAAATCTGGGGCCCAGGCACCGGATATTAGACAGGAGTGAAATACGTATATTAAATTTTTTCAAATCATATCGCAATAGCAGGGAAAAGTTGCTACATATCAATACAAATTCAGGAAAAAAAGAAATTTCAAATCGGTTAATATCTTCCTTCGCGCATTGCATTTAAAATTTACAAATTTTATCCCAAATCTAGCTGATTTACGAAAACTTGTAGAAGTTGTAAATGATTAAGGATCGAGCTCACTTTTTATACATAGCACTTTCAGCATTGAGTAGTAGATTTTTAATTTACTAATCTATCCATTTATGTGGTTCTGAGCGATCAACTTTCACCAATTTGGACCAAATCTACTAAGGAAACCTATGCCAAATGAGGCTTGCGTGAAAGCGGCTTACGGCTACTATAACACGTCTTCCACTTGGTTACTTGTATTCTATCGTCTTTCTTTTCATTTTGCTTTTGATTCTGGCATACCGATAAACGAAGTGCACAGAAGAGCTAATACTCTCTGGTCATTACCAGGTCTGCTTTCACTCTTGTCCAACAGCGCTGTTTGGTCAAAAAAATTTCTTTTCGATGTTCTTTTGAATTACATAGTTTACACAATTACTTAACATTAAATCGCTTCAAACATTTTAAACATGTCTCTGCTCGTAAGGACATACCCTCCCCATTTTTTGGTGCACCTAAACCACTGCTGTCATCGGTCCTTCCCACTAATACCGACATTATACAATGTTGGCAAGAAGTGAGGTACAAAATGACAGTAGAATCTTCTGCTGCCAGTTCTGGTCAGAAGTTAAGCTTCACAGTTGTAGCAGATACTCTAGCTAATCAGACTGAGTCCCTTTATTCCAAGGCTTCGATTCCAATAGTTTCCCACACAAGAGTTGTACAAAAGATCAAACATCTACATGATCGATACTACACTCTTCGTAAATCTTATTCAAGGGACAAAGACACACCTGAGATACGAAAGAAGTACAATGATTTCATTGAACAATCTCCAAGTACATTATTTGACATTTCGTCCTGCAAGTGCGAGATGACACTCAATTGCTTTTGTCAAAAAAGCTTTGATAAGTGTATTTGTCCCAGACCGGTAACTATCAACTGCACATGCCCTAAAGATAGAAAGTTACCGCCATTAGAAATCAAATTTCTATATGCTCAAAGATATCTCGGACAAGGTAAGATTGCGACAGTAGATACCAAAGAAACTCAAAAGCGTACATTAAAGTTGCAGAGAAAAGCTCGTCACTTAAGTCAGACCAACTTACCTGGACCTTCTTGTAGTAGCATTGATTCTGAAACAGAGATAACTCCTGAAGTTGACAATGATAAGAATGATCCCGATTTTCAGACCCCACGCTCTATTTCCTTTCAGTCAGCAAGTTCAAAAAATGCACAGATGCGCTTATCACTTCCAGCAACGGCTTTAACAAGTGATCGTTTTGGAGTATCTGATAGAGTAGCAGCAGCTTTGTGTCTAGTGCATTTAAAGACGTTGGTCTTATTACGGACAAAGATACTTCTTTTGTTGTTGATCGAAGCAAAATTAGAAGAGAAAAAGAAAAATGTAGACTAAAACTTATCGAATCGGGGAATGCAATAGAGCAATTAAACGACCCGATGTGTGTGTATTGTGATGGCAGGATGGATGACACTTTAGTTTTAGTTGAAAAAGGAAACAAACGTTATCAATCTATAAAAAACGAAGAGCACATTTCAGTAATAACAGAACCAGGCTCAAAGTACCTTTGTCATTTAGTACCTACTTCAAAAAGTTGAAAGAACACAGCATACAGCATTGTAAATTATTTTGAAGAAAATGGTATAAATCAATCTAATGTTGTAGTGATTGGATGTGATGGTACGTCAACAAATACTGGGTGGAAGAATGGCGCAATAAAATTCATTGAAACGCGTTTAAAAAGACCAGTACAATGGGCTATCTGTCTCCTCCATTTTAATGAATTACCTCTGAGGCATCTAGTTGAAATACTTGATGGTAAAACAACAGGTCCTCAGTCTTTCAGTGGGCTTCTTGGCAAACAGCTGGCTAAATGTGAATCTTTGTCCATCGTTGCTTTTCAGAGAATTGAATGCTCTCTTCAACGAACGCTTGACGCAATAAGCTTAAGTAAAGATCAGAAATACTTACATGACATTGCCATTGCTATTGATGCTGGTTTTTGCTCCCCAGATCTAGCAAATCGAGATCCGGGACCAATATCACACTCTCGTTGGTTGACAATTGCAAACAGGTTCCCACGAT